>NW_008612702.1:16901-20002 GCF_000691845.1 Merops nubicus
CACTGGACCAGGCTGCCCAGGGAGGGGATGGAGGCACCATCCCTGGAGGTGTAAAAAAAAAATGCATAGACGTGGCACTTTCAGGATGTGGTTTAGTGGTCATGGTAGTGTGGATTGATGGTTGGACTTGATCATCTTGGAGGTCTTTTCCTACTTTAATGATTCTGGGATTCTGTCATTCCTGATACAGCAGCTTCATTGCCCTTCTTCACACTAAATGAGTGGCTTTTACACCCCCATCACTTGGCACAGGTGGAAAAGGAGTATTTAAGCTGGCAACTGAACTTGGTCATGCCCAAAACTACAACCTTGCTTGCCTGCAATTTTTTAAAAGTGTCAGTACTATGAACTCGGGTGTTATGGAGGTGCTTTTCCCAGAACTAGGATTGCATAACTCTGCCACTTCATCTGAAGGTGTGTTTCCTGTCATCACCACTGATTGTGGTCTTCTCCTCTGTGAACCAGAAAATAAAAGTCACATCATCTCTCTGCATCTCTCTCTTCCTACTGCAAAACAGGAATTTGGATCTTGTTTGCTGCCATAACAGGTACTATCAGACAGGGTGCTGCATTAGCTGGAGGTGCTCTCTGGCCAAAATGATTCAAGGAGCATGAGAACCTTTTTCAGCCACTTTGGGTTTCAGTAGTCCTTTGTAGGGATGGTTGTTTCCTTACTCTCTGTGTACTTAGTTTCATACTCTGGAGAACACAAGTAAGCAAACCCCAGCCCAGGTCTGTTTCAGTTGTTCTCTCTTGAGCCAGCTCCTGCTCGTTTGCTAGTGTACTGGCAAGTCTACAGAAACTTATGTCTTTGTTCCCCACTGGTAATTTTAAAACTGTCTCTCTGCAGAAGATGTAATTGAACCTGCTTTTGTCTTCCAGTTCAGAGAGCAGTTGTTAAGAGCATCATGGATTTTTAAAGATTTCTCCCTTTCTTTTTTGGCAGGGGCTCCTGAAGACCCGGCTCCAGCACCGGCTGAGGTACATCCTGGAGGTGGTGCGACCTGTTCCTGCAGTCGTGCTGGATATCCTGCACATCCTCACCCACATAGCCAGGCACTCCTCTGAAGCATGCAGCCAGGTAAACATCCCATTGTACAGGAGCCCAGGAGTGGTAGAGAAAGGTTTGAGAAAGGGAAGGAAGAAGCAGGTAAAGTTATGGCAAGGAGATCAGACATGCTGGTGTGTTTTGCATGTCTTCTGTATTTCTGCATAGCTGAAGACCCTCAGTTATTTGTGGTGCTTGCTGTTTCTTTGCAGCTGCTTGACTGTCCTCGGCTGATTGAGACAATTGTCAGGGAATTTCTTCCTACTCAGTGGGATCCCCATGTGGCTGAACCAGGGTGTTTGCTCACCAGCCTCCATGGAGTTGCTTGCTCCACTGCTATGAAGTTCATCAGAGTGTTGGCCTCTGGAGGCCGGAATGCAGCAGCCAGGCTGGTGAGTGGTTCTCAGAAAATCTTTTTGCAAAGGCCTCTGTTCTCTGTGCCTTGCTTGCTAGGTGAAGGCTGAGGATTAATTGGGGGTCACTCTGAGCTGAAGCTGAAATAATCCTTGTGAAGAAAGTACGTATGTGTGGTTTGAAAGAATTGTTGCCAAGATCACCCTAGTCTGCTGTGCACCAGTGTCATAGAATCATTAAGGTTGGAAAAGACCTCTAAGGTCATCAACTCCAACCATTCACCTAACATTGCCATGACCATTAAACCATGTACCCAAGTGCCACTTCTGCATGTTTTTTGATCCCCTCCAGGGATGGTGACTCCACCACCTCCCTGGACAGCCTGTTCCAGTGCCTGACCATTCTGTCAGTCAAGAAATTCTTCTGAACATCCAATCTAAACCTGCCCTGGTGCAACTTGAGCCTATTTCCTCTTGTCCTATCACTAATTACTTGGGAAAAGAGATCAACCCACACCTCACTTGCAGCCTTCTTTCAGGTAGTTGTAGAGAGCAGTAAGGTGTCCCCTCGGCCTTCTCTTTTCTAGACTAAACAATCCCAGTTCCCTCAGCTGCTCCTCACAAGACATGTTCCCCAGAGCCCTCACCAGATTCTTTGTCCTGCTCTGGACCTGCTACAGCCCCTCAGTGTCTTTCTTGTACTGTGGCACCCAAAACTGAACCCAGTACTCGAAGTGTGGCCTCTCCAGTGCCAAGTCCACAGGCATGATCACTCCTCTCCTCACTTCTCCCTACAGCAGAAAAGCTGGATCAAGCTTTTCCCTGCTTTGTGTTATGTAGCACAGTTGTGCAGAACCAGGTAGCACAGCTCACTGATAGTGACCAGCAGCAGATGTTTACATATTGGTGTGTGATGCTCTGTACTCTTCATGTTCCACTGACAGGCAGCTTAGGACTGTCTAAACCTGAGGTTTAATTGCTGTCCTTGTCTTTTACAACCCTGGTTGAACTTTCCTGCCATTAATTTGTCTTAATTGTCATTTATCAGCATTCGCAGCTCCTCTTATCTACCTCTGGATGAGTTTTCCACTTCAGAGATAATTGCATTCACTCATCTAGGTCATCATGCTGGTGCTATAAATGCATAACATCCACCACGAGCAGCACCCATTACAGTGCACTGAGCACCTCTCAGGGGTTTTGGTTCAGTGTGGCTAACAGCACCTAATAAATTGCCATCCAGCAAAGTGTGAACATCAGCAGAACACCAACAGTCTGTGCTATAAAAAACATGGAATAATGTGCTGATAATGGATAGGGGGATATTTAAAGGCTGTAAGTGGTGCTAGGAACGTAATAGAAAAATCTCAGAATTTTAGTCTATTTCAGGCTTTGTGTACTCCAGGTGTTTCAAGGTGTGCAAAAATAGCTTCCAAGGTTCCTGCCACTCAGGCTTTGGTTCTGTTGCACTCACCTATGGCTTGTTACAGCCACTGAAACATAGGAAAGGAAGATGATAAAAAGACAGACTCAAAATCATCTATGTAGGAATTTATTTTAGCTAACAACAAAATTCTTGCATCTTCCTCCTCTGGAAGTAAATTTGACTTTGCCCTCTGTTCTGTAGGAGGAGTGTCACAATTCATAGCCTGATTCATCAGCTCCTTTGCTTTCTTGCTGGTGTGCATTGATTTCCCTAC
>NW_008612702.1:20033-38149 GCF_000691845.1 Merops nubicus
AAAGCATTTGAATTTTAAATTATCTATAATATGTCCTTGTGTTGTGAAAAAGACATTATTAACTCATTTGTTTAGACAGAGCACACAGAAGCTTTTGTATGTGTGGGAGGGGGGAAGAGAAGCTCTTTTTTATGGTGAAGCAAAAATACCCAGTTGTTGGGGAGGGTAAAAATTATTTCTAGAGAACTGCAAATGAGTCATGTCATGCTTAATTCAATACTGAAATAACTTCAGAACATTTCCAAGGCATCAAAATGCTATAATCTTATAAAAGTAATAGGCAGGAGGTACCCTTTTTGTAAAATAAACACAGAATCAGGGAAAGATTTAGATTGTAGGATGTCTGAAAGCCATTTTGTGTGACCTCCCCCAGAAGAATATCAGCATCAGTTCAGTACTTTTGTGTGCAGTGTTTTTCATAAGATGTATTTTCACATGTAATCTTGACTAATAGAGTTCTAACTGTGACTACTTAGAGAAGGATAATAATATATATTTTTTAAAAATCAGTTTAATGTTGCAGAGAGCATCCAAAACAAGAGCCTGTGTGGGCTAGACAGGCCTCCATCAGGAACGATTTAGGTGTTGTTTTGTGTTAGGAGTGGATGAGGTAACACCCTTAAGGCATCCCTTCCAGGAGTACTTGTCTCTTAACAACCATTGGCCATTTCCTGATCCTTTGTAATACACTCCTTAGACTGCACAGGACAAAGACAGATATCAGCAGTGCAAGAGGAGTTCAGGATGAGCTGAGTTGAAACGTGCAGCTCTTTTGGTGTGTCAGAGTGGTGAGATGATGCACACAACCCATGTCTCTTAGCCCTTTTGTCTTTTCTTTGTTGTTCCTTCTTTTCTTTGTTTTGCAGCTTAACCAGTTTGAAATGAAAAGTCGGCTGAGTCGCTTTATAGCTGAAGACCCCCTGGATCTGCTCCTGCCAAGGGAAGAAGCCATCAGGCTGAGCACAGAAGCCTTCCGCCTGTGGGCCGTGGCTGCTGGCTACGGCCAGGCCTGTGAGCTCTACAGGTAGAGCCCAAAGCTGGAGAAGTGGCATGGGGGGCACAGCAGGGAGAATGGACATCACATTCCACAGGGGCACGTGGAGGTAGGTCCAGGCTCAGGCTCTACTTCAGGGAGCCTTATCTCCCTTTCTCTGGCTTCCTGCAGTAAAACTCACAATTTCTAGAGGTATCTGAGGGTTGTCTTGTTCTGGTTGTTCTCTGGCTCCTGTGTTTAAGTATTGGTATGTAATTTTTCTTCCTCCTCTATACTGTGAGAGATAACCCAAACTTTTTACAGCTGCATCTTTTTCCCCTTGAAGGCCTGAGTAATCTGTGTTTGTGTGAATGGAGGCACATAGTCTGCAGTACACCTAGGACTGAATCTGATGATGTAAAGGCAGTCTGTGGGCAGCAGACACCAGCACACATGCCAAGTGAGGCAGACTGATGCAGTCAAACTGCACACTGCACTGACTTTCAATTCCATGCAAGTTCTGCTTGATGGTCAGTATCTGACCTACCTCAAGGATTGAATCTTCTTCCTATAATTGCACTGACTTGAGTTGCTCTGAGGAGGAGTAAAAGGGAGGCCATAATTAAGTTTCGTAAGGGAGAATCTCTCTCTGCAACAGCCTTTTGTGTTCTCCAGCCCCATCAGGTGTATTGGTTAATAAAGAATAAAAACTGTATATAATTTTTGACACTGTAAATCATATGGAGGAAAAGAAATGACAGAAGATTTCTTAAATTTGCACTGATTATAACTGTGGATACTTGGCTAAAAATTTGAGAACTAGGGAAACAAGACTAAAATAAAAGTGTTTTTTTCCAAGAGAATATTGGAATGTTTTGAGGCAGTGTTTTAGGCAGGTCCCATTCAGATTAATTTAGAATGACTGTTCTTTTGTCTTGTTTTTTTCCATGTCTTTTTATTTTTGTTACTTTGGCAGTGATGTTGGTTCTCATAATCTCATTTGAGCAACCTCCACAAGCATGGGATGGGAGGGTGTAAAGACAGTAGAGCCAAGTTCTTCCAGTGGTATGAAGTGAAAGTGTGTACTTAAGTATAAGAACTTTAGTTTTTTGAAACTGTGAAAGTGATGCAACACTGGAGCAGGTTGCACAGGGAGATTGTGGACTCTCTGTCCTTGAAGACACTTGAAATCCAACAGCTTGTGGATTTCCAACAGCTTGTGGATTTTCAACAGCTCCTGGGCAAACCTGCTCTAGCTGACTTGTCTTGAGCAGAGAGCTGAACTATAGGTGATCTCCAGAGCCCCTTTCCAACCTGCTCTGTTCTGTGATTCATACTGCAGGGATCTCTACCCCGTGCTGGTGAGGATACTGCAGTCCTTGCCCGAGCTGCTCAGCTCTTGCCAGGGGAGGAGGCCTGTGGCTGAGCTGTCTGTCCAGCGAGCTGCAGCAGTGGTCACTCTGCTCAGCCAGGTGACGCGGGCGGCGGGCTACGCGGCGGAGCTGCAGGCCAGGCTCAGCAGGTAGGGCTCTCTGTCACCACTTCTGCCTACCTGATAGTTGGCAGCCTGCCTTCCCTCTCTTTGGTTTGGACACTGGGCTATCTATCACCTTCTTTTTCCCTCCATTTTGGCTGGTGTGCTGTTCCATGTCCCTGCGTGACAGAGTGTGTTCCCTCTTGACACAAGGCCAGAAGTGCTGTCTAGTGTGGCAGCTGTATGCCTGATAGCCTGGGAGGAAGAGGAGTAAATACCTACATTTAGCTATGGGGCTGAAGGGCAGTGTTAGCCAAATGCCCTGCTGAAAGGAGCTAGGAAGCTCATTTGACCTTCCTTTTAGGAGAAAAGTAACCTCCCTGAGGTTTGGAGGAAAGAACCTCTCTGCAGAGACCAAAATGTGTTGTTCAGGATTAAGAGGTTGTTGGTCTTGATAGACATCAAAGCAGTAGGATTTGCTGAACACACAGGTATTTTTCTTCCTAGTGAAAAGCAAGAAACTCTCTACCTAAAGCTGGATACTGAGGTAGTGTGTCTGATAAAACCCAGAGCATTACTCAAGGACAAGAGTAGTGCAGGTGGAGAAGCCTCAGCTTTCAGGAGTACATCCTGCATTTGTCCTTTCTGCCTGAATTGATTTGATCTGGCCTGTGGGAACGTGCAAAGATTTTTTTTCTCCCCTAGTGACTGTGGTTGGGTATTGCCTTCCAGACTACGTGGAATTAGAAATCTTGCTATTAAAAAAGGTGATTTAGAGAGAGAGTTGTTCCTGAGACATACTCAGTATCCTATGTCATTCTTCCCTTGTGTTTCAGTAATAGCTCAGAAAGTGGTGAACAGATTCCACCTCCTCCAGTAGCATGGAACCAAGTGTCAGGCTTACGGCCCTTCCTTGAGAGCAGCCTGAAAAAGTTCCTCCAGGAGATATCCCAGGCAGAAACTTGGCAAACTCTCCAGCCTCTGACCACAACATACATGATCTACTTGGGAGTTTATTACAGTGCTTGCAGCCAACAGGTAAGGGTTAAAAATACAGGCTGTCTTTTCATCTCACCAGCATCAGCTTGTGTATTGCCTCTGGAAACCTGAACTGGAAAAGGCAGAGCTTGAGGCATCTAGCTGAGGACTGTTTTTTTTTACCACAGCTGATATCTCACCTGCATGGCATTTAGAGTCAGTTAAGTCTGCTGATCCTTCACATTAGCAGTGCCAAATATCACTGTCTTTCTTGTGTTGTACTCAGAGTCTTCATCAAGGTGTGTGGTAGAGCTGTGACTGCTCTGATTTACTGCAGAGATCCAAAGCGTGAAGCAAACAGGACCTAATCTGGTCTGACAGTCCTTTCTCCTGGTGGGCTAAATCAAGCTGCACATTTTTTGCATTTGCTGTGGTCTGAAACCTTACATGTGGACAGCTACACTGCAGTAATCTGGCTGGAAGATTGAGTGTTGAAGGTCATGCCATATGAACTTTGGATAGGAAACAATACAGAGAGATTTATTTGCTGCCCCACTGACGTTCAAAGTCAAATCCTGTAACCTGGTTACCATTGTAGTATGTGACCATCTTTTAAAGTGAGTTTTCTGGAGGTGACACATCGGTGTGAAGCAGCTGAAGAAAAATGTCCTGTGCTTTCACTACCTTAAAGATTCATGTTCCAAAGATAAATGCAATTTTCCTCTTTACTGCCCAGCTGTCATGCCCGAGTTCTGACCCAGGAGAGCTGTCTTCAAGGTGTGGGGGTAATTTAAAGGCTGTAGCTATTCACACTTCTTCAGCACCTCTGAAACTTGCCCAAAGCAACTGAGGTTGTTAGTTGTGGTTGGGGTAGAAACCACCAATATCTTTCAAAGATATCTTCAGTGCCCCAGGGGTTGGTGGTACCCTTCAAAGGCTGTCATTAGGTTTTGAGCATTAGAGAACCAAGATAACCAAGAGGTTAATATTCCTTTTCAAGCTTTATAGATATCCCAAAAGAATGGCTAACAAAATAATTTTGTAAGTCCTTGAATGATGATATAAGATTTTTTTAATTTCCACTTAAAAAGTTCAGTTACCTGCCTGTGGTTAGCTAATATGTTGTTTTTTTTTTTTAAAAATAAGGCATTTAGCTCATTCAAATGAACTAGTGCAAAAAAAGACTACTTAAAAATCAAGTTGTGTAGGAACTAGATTAGTGTATACTGGAACCTTCTTGACCTTCTTGGAATATTTTTGTTGTCAACCTTAGTTCTTCATAGACTATCTTCATGTAGATTTCACTGATTTCTGGAGGGGAATTTCACCTGGGGGAAAATTAGATTTTATGCTATGGAAATGAGTATTTCTGTATCCTAAAGCAGCATTCTAATGAAGGGAAGGAACATGAAATTTTGCCAGTGTGTTCCTTCAACCTGGAATATTGCTTACTAGGGTTGGGAGAATTTGGATGGTTCTCTAAAAGCCACAGCTCCTCCTCTGTGCAGTGTAGATCCACAGTCCTGCTTGGATGGGTAGGTCAATCACACTTCATACAGTTGATTTTTTTGTCTTTTTTTAGTAATTTTTTTTTTTAAGACCCTCATGGTGTCACTCTTCTTTCTCAAGGTAGTTCTTATCTTTATGTCATCTTCAAGTTAAATGTAAAGATCAGCACATCAATAGTGTTGGGAGGTGGGTTTAGCCACTTGGGGTGAGTTTTCATCTAAAGAATCTTGATCCCAAGGAACCTTAGTTCACACCAGTGAAGGAATCTCTGATGCATTTTGATACTTGAATGTGAGAGCACCTTGCAATGCCAGCTCTCAGCTTCCTCACAGAAGTGAGGTCAGCTCTAACCTAGAGCAGGACCCCTATGTAGATGATGTGCTCTGGCAAAAGATAATAAAGACAAAGCAATTAAATCAGTGTTTCTTTTTGCCTTCACTGGAATGCCTTCATCCATCATCTTTTTCTGTCTTTCTTCCTGTCTTCTGCAGCCATCAGTCAATCCAATTGATTGCTTAGAGGAACTGGAGCATTTGACATCTGAGGTGCTGCAGCCCCTTCTCAACCAGCCAGCCATGAACAGCATGTGGGACTTGCTCAGGTAAAATTATTTCAGTGCCAGAAGCTAAGGGAGAATCATTTCTGTACTTTGTGGCATTTTCCCCACTCTTATTTCTCCCCCCTACATATGTGCCCCACGTGTGTGAACTGGAGTGCAGGCTACACCCTGCTTGGTCCTCTCTCTCCTCAGAAAAAAAGCATGATGGCCACAGAGGTTCTCCAGTTCCTCCTTTCCCACTGGTGCTGCTGTGTGGTCTGCTTCTTTGCCCTTCCATTTGGCTGTGCTTTTCATATCCATTTCAGATTGATTTCAGTCACTCTTGGCTTTGATTCTTCTTTGGTTTCACTGGTTTAAAAACAAACAAGAAGAAACCATGGGTGTGAGTGATGTTGATCAGTTGAGTGAGGTGTGTGTGCATTTACCATTCATGTAGTCTATACATTGCTGCTTATATAAAATAATTTGAACTGGACTTTTGTCTTTAACCTCCTCTAGAGCTTCACTAGGGCTTTGAAAGCCCCTGCAGGAAAGTGAAAGGCCAGACACCAAACTTCTTTCAGACATTTGGGTCACCTAAACCTTGTCTCTGACTCTGGGAACTGTTAAATACTGCAGATATTCTTTCTTTCTGCTGTAGAGGGAGCCTCCCTACTAGCCTGTGATCAATCCTCTGGAGAGGGGGAACCTAAAAGGCATAACTTGTAGGCATAACTTGTAGGCAGGGAGATGTCCAGCTACTTCTGAGAACATCTGATACAAGGGGCACTCAAAATCTTTGCTTTTCAGTGTTATTTGAATGGTCACCAAACAGTTTGGCCTAATGACTGAGAACTGAAGTGAAAAACTCTTGGCACCAAAACTTCCAACACAGGGGCACTCATTAGAACCTTTCCTGTCTGTCCTGGAGGTCTAAAAACCTGCCAGTTAGGATTCTCCTGTGCTAGGATTCTCCTGTGCTGTTCTTAATGCTGTCTGGTAAAAACGAGTGCCTTAATATTTTGACAATCTTGTCTAAATGTTCTGGTCAGATTAGGGCCAGGAGTTCAGGGTACTCTGGGAGCCCCAGATGTGTTCACACATCTCCTACACAGAAATGGTTATTTGAGTGGTCACCAAACAGTCTGGCCCAATGACTGAGAACTGAGTTGAGAAACTCTTGGCACCAAAAATTCCAACATAGGGGCAGTTATTAGACCCTTTCCTGCCTGTCCTGGAGGTCTGAAAACAATGGGGTTTGTCAGACTCTGAAAACCTGTCAGCTAGGAATCTCCTGTGCTAGGATTCTCCTGTGCTTTTCTTAGTGCTGGCTGATAAAAGTGAGTGCCTTAATATTTTGACAATCTTGTCTAAATGTTCTGGTCAGATTAGGGCCAGGAGTTCAGGGTACTCTGGGAGCCCCAGATGTGTTCACACATCTCCTACACAGAAATGCCAGTGGAAGGAAGAGCAATGCATTTAGAGAATTAGTTCTCTGTCCTAGTGTAACAAGATGGATCTTTGAGAGAATTTGCCCTGTTACCATTGAGGGAACATGTCTGTGATCACACCTGTAGTGTGGTCTTGCCCTTACAGACATGCTCTGTCTAGTGTGGGGCCTGGAAGCTCCAGTGTGAAAAGTTCTGGTTCCAGCAGCACACCCAGAGCCACAGGCATGGCCATGCTCAAGTACATTTCTGAACACTTCAAAAACACCCATTTTGTGAGTACCTAAGGGGCAGCATTTTTGCAATATCAATTTTAGGTATAAACTGGCTTTTTGGCTTTGCCTGCCAGTTTATAATTGAAATGTCTTGAGTGGGTGGGCAGCTTTATTAACCTGGTTTCTGTAGGTATGTGGGGAGTGTGTATTTTATTTTAATCAAAAGCCCAGTGCTTTCAGAGCCTTGACATCAGAGATGTGCATCAGTAATTCTGCATCAGTATTTCTGCACGTCAGGAACAGCTTAGCTGAAGATCAGAGCTCGTGACAGCTCACTGACATTAGCTTCAGTAGCACTAGTGCTGATTTGACCAACTGTGATACTGTTCTTTTTTTCTTGCACCATCTTCAGGGCTTCAGTTTTACTGCAGTGGACATTCACATTCCTACAGGATAATTCTGCAGCAGTATGAGTGCTTTTGACTTGCCCTCTCTCTCTTTATCTGTTCACACAGGCCATGTTCTGCTTTGTGCAACCCTCTGTCCTGTTCCCAAGCACCAGAATCTGTCTCCAGCATTGCATCTCTGAGTTGTGCTGGAGGCAAACCACCTTTGAGCCTGGTTGGCTCCAAGTCTCCTTTCCCCTTCCTCACTGCCCTCCTGTTTCTCATCAATAGCATCACTCACATCCACAAGGGCCTGACCAGCAAGGTAAGAACAGACTTTTGCTGTAAGCTCTACGTGAATGATATTCTTATGAGGGATGTCAGTGCTTGTATCTTCCCAGGCTTAAGAGTGGTGTTAGTAGGACTATTAAAAAGGAATAGTTGTGTAAAATTTTTATTTTAAAAATAACAAAGTACTGTACAGACAATATTCTCATTTTCAGAACGGGTGGGATGGGGATCTGAAAAATACCTTCTGTCTTTGAATTCCTATATCCAGTTAACACTGGGAAGCTGGAATTACAGAGCAGGCAATAAATGGTGATGATGCTTAAAGGATGGATTTATAAAGAACATTGAGAAGAGTTAAATAACTGTGTTTGCCTTAAAATAAATAACTGAGTGTCAGGGGAGGAAAGGGACGGTTGAAGCATATATAACAAAAGAAAAACAGGGTAAAATTAAGCAAGAGAATTGAGTGCTATAGTGACTGAAGATGTTTATTCCCATTTTTGGTTGTCCTGAGTTCTTAAAGTGAGTGTGTTGTGGTAGACTGCAGGCTCTGAAGAGGAAATGGCAGAGCCCTAGAGAGTACCCAGCATAACCTTTCTCAAAGACTTCTTAATGTCACCTCATATTGAATTAGCTGACTGATCACTAATAGAATATCTGGCCAGATGAGAGAAAAACATCTTAAGCCACTGGCCAGACTTCTGCCTCAAAAAGCACTATGGAAAACAGCAGGCAGTAACTGTTGGTTACCTGGGGTAGGGATGGTTGTGGTGGATACAGGTGAGCCCTGAGGCAGGAGAGCAGATATTTGTTAGACTGTTTTTTAACATCTCTTTTAGAGTAGCCCACAGGAAGTCTCATGTGGAAAGGTAAGGAGTAGGCCTTGGGGAGAGGGCTGTGTTGTACTTTCCTCCAAGCATGAACTGTCTTAGTAGTATTTCTCTCCACTTTTGCTTCCTTTATAGTACAGCTCTGTGCTGGGCGTCAGAGGCTTGAAGGATTACCTGCACCAGAGCTGGCAGACGGGCCCTCCCTCTGTAACTCCCTCCTCGGCCTGGGTCCTGCGCCACGAGTATCACCTGCAGTACCTCGTGGTGGCGCTGGCTCGGAGAACGGTATCCACCTTTGTCTCCTCAGCAATCCCTCCCGAGGGGCTGCCTTCACCCTGGCCTCCCCAGCTCCCTCTGTCAGACTGGCAGCTGGTCTTTGCATCCGTGTTCTTTCTCCTGTCTAACTTGGGTTTGGTGGCTCTCCAGCTGTCTTTAATGCCCTGTTAGCAAATGATATCTTCACAGTTACTTCTCTGGGCCTTTGGATGGCAAAATTATATTTTTGCCTGTCTTGGGCTAAAGTGAGACCAAAGTTTGCAAGTGCACTGCTTAAAATGATGTCTTGACTATCAAAGACAATCGGGAGAAGCAGAAAGATCTTGGCATGGATGCTGACAGCCCCTGCAGTCTGCCTCAGTCTCTCACTTTCCAGTGAGAGCTGTGTTTTGGCTGACCCTCCTGACCTTGCTGATTGCCTGGTTAACAAATGCTGTAGCGTTTTGTGTGTTGTTTTGTTTCCTGTACAGGCAAGCACCTGCCCGGATGACACCCAGCATGCCTCTCTCCATCACTGTGTTGCCATGGCACTGCTCAGCCGTCTGTTGCCAGGGAGTGAGCATCTGGCTCAGGAGATCCTGCTGGACCTTGCCTTCAGTCCAGACTTTCTTCCGTAAGCTTTGCATTTTTTCCTTTCTGTGGTCTGGTACATGGGAAAACTTGGGAGGAGTGGAAAAGCACATAGCAGCACTGAGTTTTGTCAGAATTTTTGGCCTGTATTAGGGCCTGTATTCAGATCGGTGTTACTCCGTGGCATATTCTGCAGTCACAGAGCCTTTTAATCAGACCAGCAGTGTGGTTGCAGATTTCTCTCTGATGTGCCAGTGTTGAGCAATGTGACCTGTTTCTTTTGATCTCCTCTGTGGCAAGAGTCCAGTGATTCCTGATAGAACTGATTCTCCTAAGGCACATCATGTGCTGTCCTTAGAGTACCAACCCTGGAAAATACATGGGCATTGGACATACCCTGAAAAGCTTATTAAATCCTCCTCAAAGCCCTTATTATACAAGTCATTATGCAGATTTTTACTGGTTTGACAACTGTGAGGTCTTCCACTTTGCACCAGAAGTAATCATGAGCACCTCAAATATGAATCCTCCTATGTGTGTCCAGGAAAATGGTGGTAGTTTATCTTGTTCATCACAGTCTCTGACATTTACCATGGTGTACCCTGTAAGGGGCTGGACCAGGCTGCTGCAAGGAGGTACTGTAGTTTTCCAGTGAAGTTAGGAGTGAGTTTGTGTGGGTGGGTTTTTTGGGGTTTGGTTTGTTGGGGGTTTTTTTATTAATTTTTTTTTTTTAACAAATACCTGCTATAGTGTTACTATTTGGTGAGAATTTGGCAAGTAATTTTAGACCATGGTCTGTCTCTGGTCTGAGATCATGGCACATGGATTTGACAGGCATCCTCTGCCAATTCCTCAATATCAATCTGTATAACACCCCTGCCCTTGCCACAGCCAGCTGCCTAGTTACAATTTTGAGAATTATCTTACTGATTCATGTAAGCCTTATATGACACGTGGTACTTCATCTCAGCACCATGGCAACTGTGTTGTTAGGTGGTCTGCCTCTCTGGACAAGGGGTTGCAGCCTGTACACCAGGCTTCTGACAGTGTGTGGAGGTTTTTCATGGCAAGGTGTTGCTGACTCCACGTGTAGTTCTGGGAATTCCCTGTAAATACCAGGGTAGCTGGTGCTTTACTAGGCACTCAGTATTCCCATAGCTGGTAGAAAGCATTGTGAATGCTGTGCATACACTGCTCTCCCTGGCCCAGGAAGACTGTATAGAGATTAATTTCTGTGGTATTTTGTTTGTTTGATGTTTTGTGGGCTTTTTTTTGTTTGTTTCTTAACCCGATGTTTGTCTTTATCTTACAGGGAAGGGAAAGCTGGAGGGCCAGAAGCAGCTGACTTCTCTGATATCCTGCAGCTGGGTACCAGTGCCAAACTGGTACAGCTTGGCTCTGCAGCAGCTTTTTTTTCCAAGGCTACTCGTGGTGCCCTGCTGAGAGAATCGTACCAGAACCTGCCTTTCATCCGCTCCTGCTACCTGTCTCATTTCATCCACCTGCAGCCAGCCCTTGCACGTTCCCAAGCATCCTACCAAGGACAGAATTACCTCATCCAGTCCATGCTGCTTCCTGAGGTCAAGGGGCCCATCCTGCCTTCAGACTGGCCATTCTTTCCACTTATCAGCCTCTACAACAAAGTGACTAACGCAGAGGCGCGTGGGGCTGTAACAAACTCTCTCCCCCTTGATTTTGTCAACACTGTGACTGGGAACCTGCAGTGGGTCTTACTGCTGGAAACCTGGCGTGCTAAAACCCTTGAGGGCATCTCTGCTGCTGCCAAACTTGCACGGCTCATGTGTGTCTTCCTCACAGGCAGTGACCTTTTTCTAGAAGCCCCGATCCACTGCTACACAGCTGCCCTTCTCTCTATGTATTGCCAGCCCAAGGTGCTGGACTCCCTGGACTTGGATGCTCCTATCCCAGGTTTGGCATCCTTCCACGATCTCTATATAAGTCTCCTGGAGCAGTTTGAAGGTGTTTCCTTTGGAGATCCACTCTTTGGAGTCTTTGTTCTTCTACCTCTACAGAAGCGTTTCAGTGTTCATCTGCGTCTCTCTGTTTTTGGGGAGCACACAAGTATCCTGCAGGCACTGGGAGTGCCCCTCCGGCAGGTAATCCTGGCTTGGGGTAGGTGACCATCACTGCATGTTTCTGGGTTACTGGACTCTTGCCTGTGTTTCTCCAACCTTGATTTGGGTATCTCCACAGCACTTCCCCATCTGTCCTTGTCCATTAGAATAATCACGCTTTCTTTCCTTAGAACCTTTTCATTCTCCCTGAAGAAAGTCCCATGCATGGAATGTACAATAGAATAGGAATGGGGAGCAATGCTCGTTTGATTTAGGGCTGTGGCAGCAGTGTATACATGATTTTGTTGGTGTTACTACTTTGTTTTGTTTTAAAGAGCCTGACTGATTGTCAGAACTGAGTCCAGCTGCTGCAGTTGCAGGCCCTTGTCACAGAACCATTTTCAGAAACCTGTTGAACTAAGTTTTGAGAGCAGATGTTGTGTATAGGTGGAGGGAGGGAGCTGTTGAAATTCCTCAGTGGAAGCTGCCCCACACTGTGCTTGGTCTAACAATTGAGAATCTCCTAATTTATCACCTGTATGTATGAAGAGCTAGCTCAGCAAGAAGCTTTGATCTCTCAGATGGAGAGCCATGCTTCTTTTGAACGAGCAGAGCACAAGAGATGAAATTTAGCTGGCTTTAATTTCTGTGTCAGTTGACAGACAATAGGTGATGTAGCCTAAAGTTTGCTATTACAGAGATAGCATTTCAAATTTTTTTTTTTCCAAACACCTCTGAAACAGCATTTTATGTGAGATCATTGGTTTCCTTCATGAACCATGAAAGCCTTGGTTCTGCCACATGCTTTAGCTTATTGTGATCCCTCAATACCAAATCCCTCAGTACCACCAGAACTGTGACAAGTGGAGATCATTGCAAAGCAGGTCGCTTTTCATGTGCTTAGAAATGTCATAAATGCCAGAGACTTTGAACAATATTTTTGTTGCCACATTGCTTGAAAACAATCAGGAAATTTGAGGAAGATCACTTGAGGCGATGGTGTTTATTTCATTTTCCATTTTTTGTCTTAAGCTAGGTTAAAATAGTCAGTGGGCTTTTTGAATTGAGTAAAATCAATGATTGTCTTTAATCGTGCAAAGATTTTCCAAAGTGAAATATGTAATTTTAACCCTAGAGAACTTTATCTCAAAATTGAGAAGAGTGAAAAATTTTACTTCTGGAGACGGGAGAAACAAACAAAATCAAGTTGTTACTAAAAGCTTTTGGAACCCTCTTTTTTTTTAAAGTTAGACAGTGAAGTCAGGGAATGTTGGAAACTTCACTTAAGACCAGCATTAATTCTGGCACATAGATCTGCTTTCCTTTTCTGGTGAAATGCACTGCTCAGCCTAAGCCCCTCTGGTACCTTAGCAGGATGTGGTGCTGCTGAAAGTATTCTCTGCTCACTCTGAAACCACTCTTCTGACCTGTGCCAAAAAGCAACTGCAGTGATTTGACCAGTAAAAACATCTCCCACAGCTGAAGGGGTCTTGAGGATGGTTTGTCAGAGGGGGGGTGAGTCAGTGTGGCCAGCAGCAGCTCTGCTCCAACTGGGAGCTGAGCCACTGAGCTGCCTCGTGTTACAGGGGAGTGCACACACAGGCAGCTGGGGAAGGGCACCCTAGAGCCATGAACTCCCCCTCATTGCTTAGACCCTGCCAGAAGATGTCACGTTGCCTCTGGGTGGTGTGTTGCAGTTCCCTGTGCCCCTGGAGAGATACACCTCCCCCCCTGAGGACAACCTGACCCTCCTGCGGCTCTACTTCCGAGCGCTGGTCACGGGCGCGCTGCGCCGCCGCTCCTGCCCCGTCCTCTACGTGGTGGCTGTGGCCCACGTGAACAGCTTCATCTTCTCCCAGCACAGCACAACACAGGTGGGTGAGGGGGAGCAGGCTGCAAGCTTTGGGTTCTGCATCTGCTCTTCCTGAGGATCCAGTGTGGCTTGTGGTCAATCGCCGACCCTGGGCTGAAAAACAAAGATTGTGGGCAAATGTTCTGAGGACTAGTCGGATGTTTGAGAATCCACATATGAGACCTGGACCACAGCTCTTGTTCAATACATCCTAAAGCACTTGCATTATGGGGAGCAAGTCCTGTGCAAGCCTTCAAAGTCAGCAGCTATTTGGACTATGGTATGGGGGGAAAGATGAAGCAGAGAGGATGAGAGAGCTGATCAGGCTTGTAATGGACTTAGCCTCTGTCTGAGGTGATCTTAAGGTGCTGAGTACTCTTTCCTTTCATTTTGCTTGAATAACCACATAGAAAGCCCTTCCAGGCACTTGGGGCTTCTCGTGGTGGTTACTTGTGCTAACACTTCCCCTCTGATCTGCACTTCTACATGGAAGTTGAGAAGCCAGCTCAGATCAGGGGAAGGAGGGGAGAGACAGGACACAAGCGACGGCCATCTCGAGCCCTTTCTGCTGGAAGAAGCTGCTCTTTGGAGCATTGTCATAGTGGACCAAGCGTCCTCCCAGGTGTGCTGCAGGGCTGTGGGCAGGGGCAGCACTGTGCCATTTTCAGCAGGTCTGTGTTTTGTCCCCAGGAGAACGATGCTGCTCGTAAGAGCATGCTGCGCAAGACGTGGCTGCTGGTGGACGAGGTGAGATCTCTCAGGTTTGGTCTGTGCCACTAGGACTTTAAGTTATTCATTTGTGTTGATCTTACAAATTTACCTCTGTTTACCTTGCTGTTTTGAGAATGAGAGGATATTACCAGCAGGATTTTGGCCTGCAATGGCTACGAATACTGTAAGCCAGTTCTTAGAATCATCAAATCATTAAGGTTGGAAAAGGCCTCTAAGATCATGAGGTCCAATCATCAACCCAACACTCCCATGACCACTAAACCATGATGTGAAGTATCACGTCCACATGTTGTTTTTCACACCTCCAGGGATAGTGACTCCACCACCTCCCAGGGCAGCCTGGTCCAATGCCTCACCACTCTTTCAGTCAAGAAATTCTTCCTCATATGCAATCTAAACCTCCTCTGGTCCAACTGAAGCCCATTTCCTATTGTCTGTTACCTGGGAGAAGAACCCAACACCCACCTCCCTACACCCTCCTTTCAGGTGGTTATAGAGAGCAAGAAGGTCTCCCCTGAGCCTCTCCATTCTCCAGACTAAACTAAACCAAGTGCCATCAGTCAATCCATATAAGACATGTTCCACAGACTCCTCACCAGCTTTGTTGCCCTTCTCTGGGCATACTCCAGCACATCAAAACTGAACCCATTGCTCAAGCTGTGGCCTCCCCAGTGCTGAGCCCAGTGGCACAATCACTTCCCTGCTCCTGCTGGCCACACTAGTTTTGATGCAGGCCAGGATACTTGTAGTAATTGAGCTCAAAACTCTGAGCACATTGATTGAGATGGGGTGGAAAAGCAGACTGTTTTTTTTCAGACCTCTTTAATGGCTGCTGTTTCTTTCTTCAGACCTTGAAAAAGCACCTGCTCTACTACAGACTGCCAAATGCAGAGAGCTCTTTGGGATTTGACCTTTATGAGCAGCTCCCTCCCATGCGACTGAAGTACCTGCAGCTGGTGACACAGAAAGAAAATGAGGGGAATGCATCAATGCTGGTCTCATAGCAAAACACTTGTGCAAGAAGAGGGCCAAGAAGAATGGAGGAGCTCAGTTTATGCTTCACTGATGAAGCTACATGCACTTCAGCAGCTCCAGCATCTTACCTGGACACTCTTGCCTTCTTCACAAAGTGAAGCACTAAGAGAATGCTGCCAGCCCTGCAGAGCAATACACATCTTCTCAGTGTATGACAGGAAGAGTGTGTGGCCTCTCCATGATGAACACTGGAGCATTTTTATTCCAGGTTGTTCTGCTGCTTCCCAGAGAAGGTGAGAATGTGTCTGAGAGGCTCTGAACTGTTGAACAAACTGAAAGAAGTGGGAAAGCTGTTTCAGTCACTCTGGCTGGAGACAGATTCTCAAGGGTTCTCCAGATCATGTCAGTCTTCTCCACATGGTTCCCTGGCTTTTTTTGGACCCTGAATCTTGAATGGTTATTTCCTCACACTATCCCCTGCAAATAAAATGACAGAACAGCAGGGAAGAAACTGATCCCAAGAGGTTTTTTTGAAAATATATATACCAGCAGTTTCTCCAGAACAGTGCACTGTGCACACAGGCAGTTATAAAGATGATTTTGTCAGACCACTAAGAAATAATAATAGTTCCTAGTGCAGTGATGCAAACACAGGATATCCTCCCTTGGCTGTCTCTTGGATAGTCTCTGAACTGCTTTCTTTTTCTCCATTAATTTGATTACATGTATAACAAGATGAAAAAGAATTTCTTTGCAGGGCAGGATGATTGACAGTAACCACTCCCCATTAAAGGGAAAAAAACTCTGCTTGTTTAGCTAGAATATGTATTGATTCATCTCTGAAAAGTGAGGAATGTAATCTAAATTTTAAGGTGGAGTTCCTAAGCTTAAACCCAATTTTAAAAATTTCTAATTTAATCCCACTTCTATATCCACATTCTGTATTGCAGGCTCAGACATAAGGGCTACCAATGTAGCACCCTAAAAGGCTCCTCACAAGTGTCAGCTCAAATCCAGAATTCACCCTAGGTGTGATGTCACTGAATGTTCCATTTATATGCAATAATCCAGTATATCCAGAGTTTTGCAGAAATGTGGTCACTCTGGCAGGATTTTGTTTGGAGAACTTACTTTTATGAGCAAAACTTCTGTTGTAGCTTTTCATCTGTGGTTTCTCTCTGCTGTTGACGTGGGTGTTTGTTGGTTTTGTTTTGTGTTGTTTTTGTTAATTATTTTAAAAGTACTTGATATGATGAAAAGTTTAATCAAAAGACATTCAAGTTTCTATTCTGCCTAGATGATAAGAGCCCAGCAGTTTTTTTCAAGAACAACAGATGATAAAATTCCAGGACTCCTAGCTGCCTATTGAAGAGCAGCCTTCATGAAGGACTTTACCTTTTCCTTTTCAGACCTGCCTTTGTGAAACCTCTCCCAGTCCTGTGTTAGCTGCAGAGCTGAGTTTTGTAATGTGTACAGGGTGTAAATAAACATTTTGATAGCTCTTTTTTGTAGTTTTTTTTCAAACTACAAGAATGATCTCCTTTATGTGAATCTCTCTTGAGCTTGGACAATTCTGTTTGTAAATTAGCAGTTGTTTGGGAATGCTACTGCTGTGAAGAAATCCACTAAGCTCTGGAGCTCTGTAAGAGCTCTTCAAATCAGAGGCATCATCCTGCTTGTGTGGTGGGTCAGTAGCACAGGGCACCAAATGCTCTGTATGCCTGGGGCATGTGCAGTGTGGCTATTACATGATTTGTCGTGTGCCACAGATGGGAAGACTGGATAAAACCCAAAAACTTTGCACAGATGGTGTTTGTAGGTGATGAGAGAGGAGGTGGATATATCTTGTGAACTCTAGGAAGGAAAGGATCAGGCTTTTGCCCAATTCTCAAAAGCCCCTCTTGTTCCTAGATGTTCATCAAGCCATCAGTGTATGCCCAGAAAATACCTACATCTTTTGACATGAAATTTTGATGCAAGCATCAGCAATGGGGGCAAAGAAAGGAAAAGATCCCAAGTCATTCTGCAGACCACAGTTGTGTGCAGAGTGTTCTAAGGATGCCTGTAAACCATAAGCTTTCAAAACTTGGCATGTCACTTGAGGTGGTACAGCAGTCCTAAGCAAGAATTTAATTTTTAAGGCTTTGAGCAGCCTTGTACCAGATTTCTCTGAAGAACAGCAGAGGGCATTGCTGTATTTAGTTTAAATGCAAACTTGCTTTTGGTGTGATTGGGACTTAGAAAAACCCAACAACAACCCTTTAAACCTTTTGAATTATCTTCTTTTTTAATTTTTTTCCCTTACTTTTGGAGAAAGTGTGGAGAATTAAACACTTTGTGATTGGCTGCTAAGAATCATTCAGTGCTTTGCCAGCAGCATTTGGAAAAAATCCTGGTAGAGTGAATGGAAGCTTAAACTGAATGCAGTCTGAAGCAGGACCAAAGTGTGCCTGTTCTGTTAGTTTAATCCTGGTCAGAGTAAGTGAGGAGATGAAGAACATGAAAACTGTCCCCCAAATTGATGTGACCTCCTAACTCCTTACCAAAAGCTTACAATTTCATTGAGAAGAAAATTGAGCTGAAATAAGACCCTCAGATAAGTTTCTGGGGTTGAAGTGGCTCTAACTCAGAACAGCATGTGTTGTCTGATAACTAACCAGAAGATTAAAAAAATTACCAACAACCAAATAAAAAAGAAATTCCCAGAGAAGAAAGTAATTCTGCTGAAATAAGACCCTCAGATAGGTTTCTGGGCTTGAATTGGCTCTAACTCAGAACAGCATATGTTGTCTGATAACTAACCAGAAGATTAAAAAAATTACCAACAACCAAATAAAAAAGAAATTCCCACTGTCTTTTAATTCTTAGGAAAAAAAACCAAACCAACACCTCTCTTCTGGTCCTTTGTGGCCAGAAAATGCCTGGTTTCATCCAAGCTACTGATGTTACTCCATGTAGGAACAGTGGCAGTCTGTATTGGTCCAAATTCAGCAG
>NW_008612702.1:38210-40082 GCF_000691845.1 Merops nubicus
GGAACTGTGGTGGAAGGCAGCAACAACGTGGTTTTAAAAACAAGTCATTGAACTGGAGATGAGTTGAAGATAATCCTTCTAGCACTGCTGTTGAGTTGGTAGGTAAGGTGGGGCTGTCACAGGTTTGCATCCCATAACTTTAATGGCAACAGCTGCATTCTACTGAATCTTTGTATTTTTGGGAAGGGAGAGTCTTCCTAGCAGCTTGGAAGTGGCTCCTTTCTGTATCTAGAAGAAACAGAGCTGATTTGTGATCCTTAGACTGTGTGAGTGGTTTGAATTCCCTGGGTTTAGGATCCCTGTGTGGTGATTTGGCCCACTTTGAGCAGGGGTAGTTGCCTTACAAGATGTGGTTGGCAATACTACACATACAGGACAAAAAGGCCTGGGAAAAGAAAGTGGAGTGAGGCAGGGAAGAAATCAAAATAGAACTGAAACCCAACAGTATGGGAATTTAGACACTTAAGTGCACATGAAGTATTGTATGATTAAAGCACTTGCATTCCACTGTAGTTATTGACTGCTTCAGTTTGACAGTGAAATTTAATAATCCATTTCTAGACTAATGCATTCTGTCTGGCCACTTAATATCAGGCAAACCCTAAAAAGATCTTGCTGATGAAGTCATGGACAGAGAGAACAAGCCATAAGATGTGAGTATATAAATATACTACAGGTCAGACAAAAGTGTTTCCTTTGGTGTCAGAAAAAGAAAGTAGAGCAGAAGGGCACCTTAGTATTTGCTTTTGTTCCTTCCTTGTCCTGCAAAGTTCTTGTAAATCTGTCATCAATGAGGTGGTGCTGCCTTCTGCTGATAGTCCAGTCTGGGTGCAAAACATGTTTTCTTTCAGCTTACAGAAGCTCATGTAAGTTCTCCATTCACAAACCAGGCCCTCTGATATAAACAACTTCATGATAATTGATAAACTTCATGATAAATGCTTACTAACCAAGGACATTTTAGACAGTGACACCTGGCTCATCTTCATGTCCATCTCAGATTTTCTGCTGGGGCATAACTAGCAGATGCCAGCAGAGACCAGAGCAATATCCTTTGTCCTGCCCCTGGGCAACTTTTCTGCAGTATTCTGTGGAGCAACCAGCTCACAAGTCTGGCCAGGGTGATGGATCCAGAAACTACTGTGTATGGACAACATAAAGTCTAAGGTACATAAGGAAAACCAAGGGCATCTACCCTCTGTGTCCTCCTGCCCCAATCTACCCTGGGTGGCAAACCAGAGCACTGATGTTAGTGCTTGTTACAAAAAGGGGGTTTTGTGTGACCTAGAAATGCTACTGATGTCAAAACACAGCCACGTGTGTGACAGTCTCTGCTAAAGTTGGAGCCTGGTGCTTTAGTTGATTGCTAAAGTTGGAAGGAAGTTTTCTGGAACAATCCTGGAGCCTTTCCTGAAGTGGTGGCTGTGGGACTAGGCAGAGAATGGGGGACACCTGGGCCAGCACCAGCCCTCGGAGGGCTTGTGGAGGGGCCAGTAGCAGCAGCATTGGCAGGATGAAAATGCTGTTTCCTCCATTCCATCTGCTTTTGCAGAGCCCTGGCTGACTGCAGGAGCTGTCGAGGCCCCGGCCCAGGTTGGCAGCATTGAACCACGTGTTTCAGGTGCTGGGGTCAGGGCTGGTGCTTTCCTCTTGGGTTGAGGCGTTTGCCCCCCAAGGTGATTGCTGTGGTTTGGGGGCTACACGGACAGTTGCCTCCCGCTGCCCTCAGGGAAGGAGGGGAGTGTTGCCCAAGTCCCCTGCCCTCAGTGAGGCCTCACTTCGGGGGGGTTTGTGGGGCCCTGGGGTAGGCTGTGGGGGTCTGGCGGGCCCCAGGCTCCTCTGGCCACCTGGGGTGGAGGGGGGAGGGGTGAG
>NW_008612702.1:40113-60382 GCF_000691845.1 Merops nubicus
TCCGGGCAGTAACTGAAGGGATGGGAGAGCTGGAAAGTGGTTTCTCGAGGTCCCACCACTGTGCAGCCTTGCTCCATGACCATAGTGGCCAGTCTGAGACTTTGGGAAGGGACAAAGGAGAGGATGGAGAGAGCCAGTGGGTGAGGGGGGTGGCTCGGCTTTCGGGTGCTGTGGCTTCTGGGCCTCTCACATTGAGGCAAGGTTTGTGGTTCCCTTTCAGTTTCCACAGTGTCCCACTCCCCCAGTATTCCCCTCACATGTTTTCTTTCCTGTCCCTGTTGTCTTTCACTAGGCTGACCTCCTCTTCCTCTCTTTGCCTTTCCCATTTGAATTTTTCCTTATCATAAT
This sequence comes from Merops nubicus, assembly GCF_000691845.1. Taxonomy (NCBI): domain Eukaryota; kingdom Metazoa; phylum Chordata; class Aves; order Coraciiformes; family Meropidae; genus Merops; species Merops nubicus. Next base: position 40,462 of record NW_008612702.1, read on the forward strand.
TAACTCTGCTGAAAGGAAGACTGGTGCTTGTGTATCAAGTAACTTTTCTTCACTGTTACTGCTTCCACCACACCATGCTTTTACCTCACAGAATGTCATTGATTCACATCTCCAAAACAGTTCTTTAAATATAGATTATAAAATATAAATCTAGAACGAAAAGTTTCTGCTAAAGCACCATGCATCTCTTGTCTCTGACATGAGTGTCAGCTCACTCACAGAACGTTAGTTGTGCTGACACCCAGAAGATGCCACAGATGGTGGCTCATGTTTTGTTCCTCTTGGTAATATGTGCTGTAAGATTGATCAGATTTGGATTGATGAAATTATTTGGGCAGGATCTGCCATTGCTTTTCTTCTCTCTGTCCACTGCTAAAAGGAGTGGGAGGAAAGGGGATGTAAAATACACTTTTTAGTGTCTTTCTCTTTGGTACTGTTTTGTGAACTCTTAAAATATTTATGGAGGAAAGTGTGAGCTTGCTGACCATGCTTCTTTGCAATGAGCTCCTATCAGCAAGTTTTATGTTTTATAGCAATCTCTGAAGCTCAGGTTTGGGTTTTTTTGGGGGTTGGAGAGGGCTTATATTTTTTGTAACAGTACAATTTGCAAGCTGAAAATAGGATACAGAACTTTGTGTTCAGTAGTGACTGTGACCAACTCCTGTGCATCACGAGTCAAATAGTTTCATTCTTAGCACACACTGGTGCCACAAAGGCCAAGCATTGCACTTTTGGGAAAGTTAGCAGGTGTGCCTGTGGGCATTTTGCATTTTGATGTGGAAGACCCCAACTGCTGAGCTAGCTGCTCTTCCCATGTGAAAGGTTTTCCCAATTTTCTGATGTTTCCACTTCTTGTGCTACAGTGAACTTAAATGTGACAGAGTTAAAATTGTACCCCAAAATGGAATTCTTATTTTTGGGTTCATCCTCAACAGCCTGTTTATAAAGAATTGTTATAGGAGAAAAGTTCTTAGAGTGTGATAAATGTAGTTTGTGGTTTAGTTCAGGCTTCTTTCTTGGTAACTGCATATTGTTCCAACAAATTGTACTAAATCAGTACCTGGAAAACGTTCCCACAGTCTCCTTACTGCATACTGTAAGCTAAACTCCAGTGTGGCCTTTTTGGCTTGTTGGCTTTGTTCTCAGTGTGAGAGGAAGAGGAAGGGGTGAGAATGAGAGTCCTCCTGGGGTTGTGCTCCTTTGAATTTGGCACACAATATTCTACCAGGAAGGTGCATGTTTAAAGATACCTGTTGTGTGCTCGTATTCTGCAGGCTCATCAAAGAGAACTCACCCACAGAACTGACTGTTCTTGGGTCCTTTTTCCTAAGGAGTGTTTGGCTTTTGGTTAGGTAGTAAGACTGTTTGAAGTAAAAGCATAGTGAAGACCAGGAAAATGGTAACCCAGTAGGCTTTCCTGATGAAGAAACCTTAGATATTCTGCTTTGGGAAAATGAAGGTGAGAATATCTCTGGAACTGGCTACACATTAGCCTTGAACTTTTCCCCAGGGAGTTTATTCTTAGATTTTAATGAGAATGGAATCACGGCCTCTGTTTAGTAATGCCAAAGGGTCACGAGAGGTAAGTGCTGTAAAGTAACCATAATTGAGTGCTGCTTTGGTAATGAGCATTCCTTTTCATCTAGCTGCAGAGGAATAACACACTTGCCTTGGCAGAGAGCTGTGACTGGAGAGCTCCCTTCACAAGGGGCATCCTGGCCCAGGGGTTCTGCTACGTGTGTGCAGGCCTGCTCATGCTAAAACATCTCCCTCAAAGCCTTATCTTTCTGGTGACAAATGTGAATGTGATTCCTCTTACTCTTTTTATTAGAGTGAAGATCCCACGCTGTTTTACCATGTCCACATTCCAAACTGTGTGCCTTTGGGATTTTATTGCTGCTTTATACCTCTAAGGGATATTCATTGACTATGTTGAGAGACTAATTCCTTACTGAATAGCACAGTTGATGCTTCTGTTGTTTGGTTTTGTCTGCTCTCATCCAATCCTATGGATTTCTATCTTGAATGAACCCCGAGGAGTTTTGGGACCCCTGGTGATGCTATTTCTAGAGAAGTTTTGAAAATAAGACGTGATCTAGTGGAAGGTATAACTTGTCCATGGCAGGGAGGTTGGAACTAGGTGATCTTTAACATTCCTTTCAACCCAGACCATCCTATGATTATGAGTCATCCTGGGTGGAAGCTGGAAGTTGTGCTTAGGATGAACCTGTGTGTTTAGTGCTTGTCAAAGAGCCCTATCCTTATGTTTTGAAAATTTACTGGTTTGGACCACCTATAGTTTTACCTGTTGACCATTGATGTCTTCAGCAGCCATAATTCAGGCAGTAGCCAGCTGTCCCAGTCTTATTCCTGTCTCTCTTTGAGTACTGTCTGACAGACTTAGTGGCAAAGGCATGAACATTCCTACTCCTCTACGTTTGTATTTTATCTGTTAGCACTCAAAATTTAGAACATTAATTTCTAATACTTTTGTGCAGAAAGACTTTAATGAAAACTGAACCGTGTTGAACACTGTAATAAATTTCTCAGCCATTGCAATATTCATCTTCAAGTCCCTTAGCAAATGCTGAGGTTCATAACCCCCTGGTAGGAGTGGCAACGAGTGTGTATGCAAACGTTGCCTCACCTCAGGCTGAGACAGGGAGGATTTTCCTCCTGTGTTACAGCACACCAAAACGCCACACGCTGTTCCAGCACGGAGAGCAGAGGGGAGTACTGTATTTAGATGAATCCATAAGATTGATTTAGGTAGTTACCTAAATTGGATTGTTTCCAGACCAGTGGGATTAACAACCCCCTCTTTGAAAAAAGCGTTATGAGCCCTTTAATGATCACACAAGGTCAGGACCCCATTTTATGTCTCATCTGAAAGATCATGAACTTACAACTACTGATCTGTCATTGTCTGATCTGTCTCTTCTAGAGACTGCTTTATTTCAGAAGAGATTTGCATAACCAGGAGTCTAAATGCCATCAAAGCTGTTAGACCTTGCCATAATCCTTGCCTGAGGAGGTTTCTAATAAGTTTTTTGTTATGATATATCTTTTTAATTTGTTTTTCCCTTTTCACAGCAGGCCAAAGTGAGACTGCAAAGAATATTCTCCAGTTTGTATGTCTGTCATTTGCTGCTACGCCCGGAACTTTTTACTGATCTAGGCCTGAAAATCAATTAATTCCTGGGTTGTTCTCCAAGGTATCCAGTTCCAAATGCTTTTTTGGGGTGAGCTTATCATTCTATCTACATGGCCACCTCTCTGTAAGGCCCCTCATTGCCTCTTACTGTAAAACTGCAGCTGAAGCAACCTGAATAAATGCAGATGGTGTGAAAACATTGCCAGTCCTGCTTTAAGCATTAACTGGTTTGTGTGCAGGTTAAAAAACCTCTAGGAATCATATTAGCAAAATCTTTCTGAAAACATGTATGAGGAAATTGGAGGAGCTTTTCCTCTTAACTGTTCTTATTTTATATATATATGGTGTTTTTCTTTATAACAGAGGTATAGAGTATGGACTCAGCTCACAATTCATTGTGTGTATGTTGTGGCCACCTGATTTCCAGCCTCTTGAACACAACGTTTGTATGTGGCCATGAGATTTCCAGGTTGCCCACAAAAGCATGCTCACTGTAGTGTTGTTTGGTAGCACAAAAGTGTGTATTCATGTGGTTCCTGCCAAGGGCCTGTTTGCCCTGCAGCAAGGAAACCTGTCTCTGCAGTAAGATCTCCCTGACTGAGCCAGATGTTATCTGAGAGGGGAGAAAATGGACAAAGGAAAATGCTCTCCTACTTCAGGGTGCCCAAGGAATGAGCTGTGCCAAGTCCTTCCATCTGTTTATTATGAAGTTTTGTTTAGCCCAAAGAGGACATTGCTGCACGTCATCTGTGCTTTTAGCAGCTTAATTTCAGCAGCAGCAGAAGAGGTGAAATTGAAATTAGAAGGTCTTAATTTCAGAGAGCAGCAAATTTGTTCCGAGACAAAAGGCTTTTCTCTCTCAAGTTGCCAATATATTATTGCCCTTGATTTTATCTGGAAGCTGTTTCAGATGCTGCAGTCATAGGGTTGGCTGGCACTCTGGGTAACCTCACCACTGATGTGCCCATGAATGGCAGGCTGTGAGCTGGTCATACCATACTCTTTGACTCATGGACTCTGAAGGTCAAATGCAGCAGTCTTATTTGAGGGACTTGGCTGACACCAGCAGTGAAAAGGGATCCATGAGCTGGGAGTGAAATGTAGCAGCAAATCAGTCCTTTCCCAAGAGGTGGGTGGAGAAGGGAACCAAGTGCAAAAATGAAAATATCACTGGTGGTATTGTCTGTCAGCCAGAGTTTGAGTCATCTGGGGAGGGTAAGTCAGCAAGGCCTACTTGTCTAGAGGAAACTTCTTGTCTCAGAGCTCTGAGCTGGCACAGCAAACTTGCTTCATGATTTTGTTGCTTGTGTACTCTGCTGTTCAGACTAGACTGGACTGTTTCTGTTGGAAAGGAGCTACCACAATCATCTAGTCCAACTGCCTGACCCCTTCAGGGCTGACCCGGCTAGAGTGTGTTATTAAGGGTGTTGTCCAAATGCCTCTTGAATGTTGAATGGCTTGGGGCATTGACCAGCTCTCTAGGAAGCCTGTTCCAGTGTTTGGCCACCCTCTCATTAAAGAACTGCTTCCTCACGTGCAGTCTGAGCCTCCCCTGGTGCAGCTTTGAACTGTTCCCACTCATCCTATCACTGGATCCCAGGGAGAAGAGATCAGCACCTCCCTCTCCACTTCCCCTTCTCAGGAAGCTGAAGAGAGCAATGAGGTTGCCCCTCAGGCTCCTTTTCTCCAAACTAGAATCATAGAATCATTTAGGTTGGAAAAGACCTTTAAGGTCATCGAGTCCAACCATTAACCCCACTCTACCAAATCCTCCTCAAAGCCATATCCCCAAGCACCACAGCTGCGTGGCTTTTAAACACATTCCGGGATGGTGACCATCCCTGGATAAACCCAAAGTCCTCAGCTGCTCCTCAAGAGGACATTCCTTCCAGCCCCAATCTATCCAGATCTGCTCTGCAAAGCCTCTTGTCCCTGAAGAAAGTCAACAGCATCTCTCAGTTGGGTACCATCAGCAAACTGGCTAATGGTGCATTCAACTCCTGCATCCAGATCACTGAGAAATAAATTGAACAGAACTGGCCCTAGAATTGAATCCTGAGGAACACCTTTAATGTTCATGCCTCAAAATTTGATCCTCAGCGTTCCTCTATCACCCTCACCGCTTTGTGGCTTTTGGACTTGACCAGTGACTGTTAAGCTAGGAAGCCCAAATAAAGTCTTTTGACACCATTTCACCTCAGCAAACATCAACCTTTTAAAGCATATTGTTTATTCAGTGCAATTCCAGATGTTAGCCCCTGACTTTGCACAGAGCTTGGCTGCAGGGACTGCTTCTGCTGAGCCTGGAGGATCCTGACAAGGCGTATCTGCCACCACGACTGACTCCCAAATGGCTCTCACTGCAAGTGCACACGTGTGCAGATCAACACAAATGTTTTCAGGCTGGTTCCTTCAGGAATGAGGTCTAGGGGATCCTGCTACTCTTCAGACCTTCTCTGATGTGGATGAAAATGTAGCAGGAGATAATTCGTATGAAACTGAACTTCTATCCCACTGTTTATGGCATAAGATTTTTATTTTTTTTTTCCATTACAGTAACTGCTATATCTGCTACTCTGCAGACCTTCTCTAATGTGGATGAGAATGTAGCAGGAGATAATTCATATGAAACTGAACTTCTTCTATCCCACTGTTTATGGCATAAGATTTTTATTTTTTTTTCCATTACAGTAACTGCTATATCTGTGGTGCACATATAACAAGGAAAACATGGTTTTAATTGATTGGCTAGTAGAAATGCAGAAAGAAAGGATCCCAAACACTTGGGACTCTGTTAGAGCATTTGTAGACAGGGAAAGTGATGAACAAGACGTGTGCTGGTACGTGTGACGGGGCTAGTGCATGGGCTGTGTGTGCAAGGGAGCGGTAGCAATGAAGCTGAGGAGTGGTGTCCTGGGCAGAGAGGAGGATTGCTGAAGGGCTTGTTCTCTTCAAGGCCTTGACTAATGATGTGGGAAATGACAAACAGCCCATTAGTTCACTGACGCCGCTAATGTGGAAAGCGTTGTGAGTACCAGATAAATACAAACGCCACTAAAAGTCTTGACATCTGGGCAGAAGTCAATACAGCACGATTCAAACAGGGCAAATCACATGAAACGTGGCTTAACTGGAGAAATAAACCTGTAGAGAAGAGGCTGAGAGGTCAGCTTGGGCTCCACAGGAGCAAAGCACCAGCTGAACTGGAGTTGTTGGGCTCAGGTGTAGTCAAAGAGCAGCCTCTTCCCAAGGGTTAAGGTGGTGATAAGCTGTGTCACTTCATGTCATTTGGAGCTGACATCCAAGTGATGTCCCATGGCAAAACTCCCCCTGAACATGATTACCCTCTGAATGAGTTGAGGGAGTCCCAAATGCAGAGTGCAGTGTAATATTTGAAAAGTGGTGTTCTCATCTTTTGAGCAGAGCTCAGACAAGAGTCAGAGACTGAAGAACTGCCAGGACCTGTCTAAGAAAGATAGCAATAACCCATTTGGTTCTTTTTAAACCCTACCAAAAAAAAAAAAAACCCAAAACAGTAAAAATAAACCCAGCAGCAAAAGAACTAAATGGGTTATTGCTAAACCCTACAAAAAAAAAAAAACCAAAACAGTAAAAATAAACCCAGCAGCTTCATATTAGCTTGTCAGCAAAAGAAGAGGAAAAATAGCAAAGAGAGAAAGTGTTTTGAGAAAAGCCTTCCCAGAAGAGTAATGGGGATTAGTGGGAGGAAGATGTGCAAGGAAATCATCCCTATTATTTGTTATTTTGTTCTGAATAATGGACTTGTACAGAGAAGGCCTAAGGCACCTGTGCTGCAGTGGCCAAAGATCCAGCAAGTCTTTGCTTAGCTTGGGATTCAGAGGGAGGTGGAAGATGCAATTTCCTTGTGTGTCTGGAGGCATTCTCCTCTTCTGCTTGAGGAAAAAGTGAGCAATGACTCCTCTCTGGTCCTTCACGTTTGCACTTTGTGTTTGTTTTCAGTCTCTCACTGGCAGGAATGATTCCTCGTCCTCAACCTTCAGTGGATATTTTGATGGAGTGTTCAGGGACAGGTATTTTTCCCAGAAAACCTCAGGCATGTCAAGCTGCAGCAGAGGACATGCTGTGGTATCAGGGGTGTGGGACTGTGAATCCTTTCTGGACTGAAATCCACATTTAATGCTGATTTGCCTGAATGGGTCCTGGAGGCAATCCACAGACTTCAGAGGGTGTCCTGGTAAGTAACACCACTTCATCTCTTCAAAGAATCAGACATATTTGTTTTTATAACAAGTTATTTTCTCTTGCTAGGAAGAGCAGTGCTTCCTTGCCTTTCAGATGTCCCTGAGTTGTGGGTTGATTTTTGGCAATCTGTTTTCCAGAGGTGATCTTACAATACTTGGCCTCTCTCAGGTTTCCCTGCTCTCTGTAGTCTCCTCTGTGGGGTGCTTGGATGGAGGATAGCAGCTTTTTGCCCCCCAGATGCCTTTCTTTCCATCAGCCTGTTCCCCCTCATTGTTGTAGTTGTTTTTGTTTGATGGAATAATTGTGAACTCGCTATGCCTGGGGTGGGGGGCAGGAAGAAATCAATCTTCTATGTCATTAAAAGTACAGACAAAAAAAAAAAACAATCCTAAAAAGATTCCCTTGTGGGCATCCATGGCTTTTAATGTCCTTTACATGTAGCTTGATTTTTGCTAATGAGCAAGCTGTTTGTTTAGGACTCTTAAATGAAGACTTAGCTTCAAGGGTTGCCCATGAAAGAAAAGATGGGAGAAAAGAAAAAGGGGTAGAGGAAGAACGTATAACACCATGAGGACACTCATATGAATTGTGATTTGATTTGATTTTAAAGCCAGAGGAGCTGCTCTACTTTGCACTCGTCAAGCAGCTCCTCTATCATTTGCAAGGTCAGGATTTTCTGGCTCGCCTGGAGAGGATGCTCTCTGACCAATGAGGCATGAAATAGCAGTTGGAGAAGGGCTTGATAAATATTGATTCAGAAATTGCCATGGCTGCTGACTCTGCGATTGGCCTGTTTACCCACCAAATGGAAGAGGGATGGAAAGAAGTTGTCCATTTCTCAGCAGTGGTGGCACATGCATTTTTCAGCACTGTCCTAGATATTTAAGAGGAGAGGGTCTGAAAGCTCAGCCCAGCATGTTTTTTCATGTTTTTTTTTTAATCCATTACAGCAGATTAGACTTTGCAATCCTTTCTCCTGCCAGGAGCCTTCCCTCCTTAGTTTCATTAAACTCTGTAAGGATGGTTGTGCTGTCCTGCCAGGAGGAGGAAGGTTTTCCAATGCAAACAAGATAGTTATTTTGCTACTTTGGGGAATATCTGTACAGCATTCAGACTACCCGTGCTCTGAGCTGAATGAATTATGTCTCTGCTAGCCAGCTATGAGCCCAAATCTGGGGTTCCCCACTGAGTGGTCTGTGCCTCCTACCCTGCTGGGTCTTAGCAGTATGAAAGTGTGAACCAGCAGAGTGATATCACACCTGCTATAAGGAATCCAAAATTCAGGTTTCCTCCACTGCCAACCAAAACCTGGATTAAAAGCCAGAATTGTGGTAATTAATTCAAGCTCAGCGCTGTGCTAATGCAGTTGGCAGATTTTCGGGCTGGCTCAGTCTTGGTAAAAATGAGCTTAAAATTTGCCAGCTGTATTCAGTGGAGACATCCCCTGGGTGATCTGTTTCCAAACACCCACCACCTGAGCTGGGGGCACCCCTGGCCAGTGTCACAGTGTTGTCCCTTTCCTATATACCTGAAAGGAACCCTCTGGGTGCTTCCCATCCATACTCTTCCTGTTAAGCATGAAGTTTACACATAAATTCTAAGAGGCAATCACCGAGTCCGTTCTGCCACGGGGATTTTAACACCACCTGATCTGTGCTTTCATTGTGTCCAAACCTCTGCAGCACAGATGGGAGTTGTTTTATTCCCTTTGAATTTCTGTGGCTTGACAACGTTACTTCAGTTAGGAAGGTGCCTGGGGTCTCTGGTCAGGGTGAGGAGCTCTGGGGGTTAAGCATGGTGAACGTGTGTAGTACTACAGAGAAGGCTGGGAAGATGCAGCTTTTGTTCTGGAGAGCTTGTGCCCTGGGCAAAAGGAAAGAGAAGAGGAACAGGAGAGAGGATGCATTTGGTAAACTGAGCCCCGAGTTCAACTGTGTGGAATCTTTTTGTGAATAATGAATCGACTGAAAACAAAATTAATTATGCTATTTTCATAATGTCATTAGTCAGCTTGTCTGAATTTGACTAGATTTGCTGTTTGAAAGTCCTAAACCTGCCCTACCACACCTTGAGGCTGTTTCCTCTTGTCCTGTCACTTGTTACTTGGCAGAAGAGACTGACCCCCCCACCTTACTCCTTTCAGGTAGTTGTAGAGAGTGCTGAGGTATCCCCTGAACCTCCTTTTCTCCAGGCTGAACAACCCCAGGTCCCTCAGATGCTCCTCACCAGTGTTGTTCTCTAGACCCTTCATCCTGGAAGAAAGGGAACTGAAGAACAAAACCATAGAGAAGTGGTGTTGGCTGTGTAGTAACAGGACTCTGCTGTGCCCCAGGCACCTCCTCGTGGACTCCCTCCTCCTCATCTCCCGTCTTGGAGTAACCTTCACAGGTCACTGTGCAGTAATACTGCTCTCCTCATAACCCCCTTCAGTTGCTCCTGGAGAGGGACACCATTTTATTAACATCTGACTAGGAAGAAATATTGCTGCAGGCTGGGGCAGGGCTGGCAGGGGGTGGGGGCAGTGGCCTATGGTCAGAACAGACTCAGGAGGCTTATGGATGTGTCCTTCAAAAAAGCACAGGGCATACAAAATTGCCATGGAATAAATGACACATCCGTTTTTAGGAAACCAATATACAGCTACATCCTTTCTGCTGTATAGAAAGTAAAGTTTTGGGTTTACAGTTTGGTTTTGAAATTGCCTAGTTACTTTTTTTAATAGCTACACTAACACACGTGTCCCACGGTTGGTGTTTTTCACACACAGGAGAGGTGTCTCATTAGTAGACATTTCTGCCAACCAGCTTGGTGATGTTTTATGGCTTTCTAATGTTGCTTATCAGATGCTATACTATTAAGAAACCACTTCTGATCCAGTTAGTCATTCTCTGAAATTGGAAAGGGGGTTCTGGGAGCCTGTCTGATAGAATGTTATGATCACAGAAGAACAGCAGGAGTGGATGAGTCTGTTTAAGGCTTCCTGTCTGGAGGCTATGAGACTACAGACTAAGCAGCAAAAGCTCAAGATACAGCCTCTCTCAGAGAAAGATGGTTCAGGTGAGAAGACAATCCCTGGAGTGTAAGAGGGATGGTAAGAGAAGAAGTGGAGAACCTTTCTAATCTTTTAAAATGGAGGACAAGGTGGTTCTTGTCTTCACAGCTTTGTTCTCACCGACTCTGAGTGCCTAATGTGCTGAGTGGGTGGTTGTGCTGCAACTAGTGGTTTCCTCCTTCACTACTACACATACCTGAACATTATACATACATTACTCCCTAAATATACTTGTATGAACAACACTACACATCTGTTAGGACAGTGTGCTTGGATATACCTCCCAGAAGTACTGTTATTTGACTCTTAGTACAGAATACTGGGTTTGAATGTATCTCAAAGCATTTCACCAAGGAGTTCACTTTGATCACCCCTCCTTTACAGATGTTTATTCCCAAAAGTAAAAGCAGGGAAGAGGATGATTGCAGAGGAAACAGACAAGAGGCAGGTCTAGATTTCCAGTTTTCCACATGCAAATCCACCACTTGATCCAGCAGACTTTGGTGCAATGGATCATGTTTCTATGGAGCAGTCTTTTTGGGGGTCTTAATTGTTGATAAATATTCTGATCTATCTCTTATATTGAAATGAGAATTTTATTAGTATCACTCCAAATTCCAGATGTTCACATCAAGGTTTTCCTACTGGTAACCTTTCTCAAGCAGCTCTGACAGGTTCCTTTGCTGTGGTACTGCCTCTACTTTTAGAGACTAGGAAACCAAGGCAGGGGATGAGAGTGTCACCTACAGATGCCACCGATTTGCTGCCTTCTCCAAACCTGACATTTCCCAGTCATTCTTAACACACAACAAAGGGGAAATGATGGAAGAAGAATGGAAACAAAAGCATGAGAGTGTGACCTACAGATGTCAGGTTTGGAGAAGGCAGCACGTCGGTGGCATTTCCCAGTCATTCTTAACACACAACAAAGGGGAAATGATGGAAGAAGAATGGAAACAAAAGCAAAGGACCCTGACCCATGTGTGCCTCAGAAGCACCTGCTCCACGTGTCCATGCTGGCTGCATGTCCCTGTACTTTGGGACAAGGCAGGGTGCAGGGTGTTAGTGCTCATCGATACCATACAGCTGCTGTTCAGTTTGGAACTGGGGTTGCCTGTAGCTCTGGAGCTGTGGAAGCGTGTGTATGTTTGCACGCAGCCTAATTAGTGCCATTATCATTGTCATTAATGGCTTTTAATGAAGAACCGATGGTTCTGCCAAGGTTTCAAGCTGTTAAGTTCACTGACCCATTTGTGCTAAAAGGAAGGGAAAGAAAACAAACAAAAAAGGCCCTTGTTCCAAATGGATAGTGGTAGAGGGGAATGAAGATGAAGATTGCCCAAATGTAAAGCTTACATTTTGCAGTGCAGCCTGATCTGAAGGCATGTGCAGATGCTTAGAAAAGCCCTGCTTTCACTGGGCAAAACAGGGGTTCCTGGCAGTTTTCCTCCTGAGGCTTTGGCACATCAGTTATCATTGCTGTGTTTAAGCTGAGACTTCCCTGAGGAAGAACAGGGGAAGGAAAGGCATTAATATGATACACCCCATGCTTTGGAAAGGGTCATCACTAGCAGGACAGGTTAGTACTGAGGAATAAAAGAAAGGAAGAAAGGGAATGTAGATTTGGAAGGATTCTCAGTAGTGTTCAAGTAACTTTACCCTCTCATTCTGTTGCACTTCTGCCCCAGGCACGACTGTCACTCACACATGGCTCTAATAGATGCTCCTCTCCACGACTGTAGCACTGTTTATTCCAGAAGATGGAATACTGCTATTCCTCATCAGGAATTCAGATGGTGAGCAGGAAACATGGCATCATGCTGGAGACCAACTGGAAAAGGTGAATCCCAAGCACAGATCACCTGATAGGATGTAACTGTCCATCCTGGCAGCAGCTTTTCTCATCTCCTAATTATTGAGCAAAAGGCAAGGTGCAAACTGTGAGTTCACACTGACCAGTGCAAAGTCAGGCTAACTTCAACTCCTTTTCTCTTTTAATTGTGAGGAAAGTTTTCAGTTTGTCTGCAATCCAAGAGTAGCTATCTACTTCTGGCATGGTGTCATAGGCATATATATGGTATAACAGGTATATATAGTTTGGAGTGTGTTCATGGAATTGTTTAGGTTGGAAAAGACCTATAAGATCATCAAGTCCAACCATTAACCTGGTTTATGGTTCTTAGTATTTTATCTCCTGTTTTTGAATGTAACTCATTTATATGGATCATTCAAGAATATCTGCACAGCACCTGAATGGTCTGATCAAAAAATCTCATCAGCATCCTTGTCATTTTCAAAAGATTTCCTGTTAGAATTCCAGTTAAAATTGCAAATATAATGAGTGCCAGTCGTGTTGATACCTTTGTAGATGAGTTTCATATAGGAACATGTGTCTGTCACTTCAGATCCATGGAGATCCTACTCTTCTGTGTTGGATCTGGGGCTTGAAATAAATATTGACTCAATTGCAATATCCTCAAGTTTGAACTTGTAACATCTGCATTTCCTTAAGCATTTAAAGAGATTGCTGAGAAGTATCCTAATGAAGTTATCCTGGTATTGGAGGAATACACCACAGGAATAAACAGTAGCTAGAAATACATCTTCCCTCCCTGCTCCCCCTCCCCCCCTTTTATTTTCCATAGCTTCATTTGGAAGAAGGAAGAAATTAAATTCATTAGCACTGATCCAGTGCCATATCTAATTAGCTGTGGTATGGGGCACTTCTGTAGTCTTGTGTCATGTGTACAGCGATTTAAGAGGTTTGGTTTTTTTTTTTCCCCTCTTTCCTCTGCACCAGCATCTATTAAGGATTAAGTAGTGATATGCTTGATTAATTTACATTCCCTTTATCAGGCTGCGGAAATAATTATCTCTCACTGGGAGAGTTTTCAAACAAACACAGTCACATCCATGAAGTAATCTCCCAAGGAGTCTCTCGAGCTGCAAAAGCAGATTTAGAGCACTAACAAGCAAAAATTCTGCTGCTTTTCCCTGGCTCTTTCCCAGCAGTTTCACAAAGCTTCACCCACCTTCCTGCCTGGCCCACGCTGACCTGAAAGGGACAAGGCTTGTAGAAATGAGGAGCCCTTATTTCAGTGACTGTAGCTGGCTTGCCACAAGCCCTTAAGCATGCTGTGTTTTAGATGTGTGCTTGGGAGAAGTCCTCTGGCAGTAATGTGCCCTTCAGTATACTCTGTCCTATGGATGTTTAGAGAGGAGGGTTTGGGAAGGCAGATGGAAGCACCAAAACAAAGTGGAGGCACAATACTCCTCCCCATGTGTCTCCACACAAATACAAACTAGTATTTGGGTCCCTTGGAGATACAGATACAGAGTCCAAGCCTATATATACACACTCCTCTCAGGTGCCTCTGACCCACACAAAGATGCTGTGCTCTGGCAGGGCATCTATATGCAATTGCTTCAGGAGCTTAAGCTTCCCTAGGCAAACACACATAGGAAATGTGGCTGGTTATCTCATTAGTTCCCAGACAAGGCAGCAGCTGAAGGCTGAGGGTGAAGAGAAAGCATGGAAAGCTTCATTAGGCTGAGTGGAAACATTTCCACAGGAGTTGATGGAGAATGGAAATATCACACTGGGTCTGCAGTCAGCAGAAGGCTTAAAAGCTGCAAGTGTTTGCCTGTGAGGAAAAGGTCCATCCCAATCCCACCTCAAGTCAGGCTGGAGGATTCTGCCTTTCCCTCCTTCCCCATATTTAAGAGGTGCTTTGTTATTTATATCTATAGCAAAGCTTTTTAAGGCTTGTTTTTAGTATTTCCTGTGTCTATCCATTAACTTTGTTTTTCCTGCCTCTTGAGGCAGTCCGGTGTGTGTAGGTGTTTCCAAGAAGTGTACAAGTTCCCATATGGGAAAGTGAAACCTTTTCCAGGTAGGAGGAGCTTGCAGGAGAGGCAGGGGTGAGGAGAGCTTGCCTGGCTGCTGCAGCCAGGAGAAAGCAACCTTCACTGCCAGTGGCAGGTAGGAGATTGCCAGGAGTGGAGTGGTAGGTCCAAAGTGAAGGCAGCAATCTTGTCTATGCAGAACAAAACAAAGACATGCTGGAGAGGGACTGGGTAGAGGAGTACTGAGATGCAAGACAGTTTTGGGAAGCATCTGTTTGGATGGGTTGAAAGTTCAAATAAGTGAAAGGATGGAGGGATCTCTGAGTGGGACAGGTAAAGAGGTGGAGCTTTCTAAGAGGGGCACTTGGAAAGGGAAGAGTCAGGATGGGAGAAACCCTTCCGTGGAACAGTGCAATATTTGGAGAGCAAGGTGGTTCCTGAACAGTGTTGGATGGATCAGGGCAGGGTTGTGACCACATTTTTTGTGAGGAATAGGGTAGCTCTATCCACTGACATCAATATGTGCTTCTTTGTTTCAGTCTTGGATGCATTTGCTAAGCCTTTTAATATCCTGAGATGTTCCTTTTGAGAGAACTTTCCAACATTGACTAGCACCTGTATTTAAAAAGCATATTTTTAGTATATTGTAGTAGTGGTTTTGGATTAGTTTGGTTTTAGTCCCAATGAGAGTGCTAGGAATATGATTTTAATGTTTAATGTCACTCAATGCATCGACACCAGTTATAGTCTTAATTGGTTGCTGTCTGTTCTTTAGTATTTAAGCATTTAGACAAGGGTGTGAATACATGATCTCCACAATTTGCTCTTCCAAGGATTAGTCACTTTACAGTGTCAGCAAATCACTTCTCTAATGTATATCCTAGGGCAATGCCTGTCAGTTAGGATCTAGCTGATTTAAGCCATTTATTATTTGAGATCTTTGATTTCTTTCAAAACTATGTCATCACTATTATTTAGCTCATTTAAGGTTAAAAAAAAGATTCAAATACATAATGGCCTGAGTCTAAATCTGTCCTCTTGTATTTTTCTGCATTTTGTCTTCTGTTTTGAAATGCACCATATCATGAGTTTCAGAGGAAACAATTAAGGTGTGATGTGGAATTCGTGGCTTTATGGCAGTTTCCATAGGAACCAAGTGTGAGATACAAAGGCCAGGGCTGTAGCTCCCTCCTCAGCTCCACCCAGGGAACTTGTGCAGGTGACAATGACCAGGCAATGCCCCGTGACTGTCCTCACATCGAGATTCAAGCTACAACCAGACACATGCAATATTTACAGAGGAATCTGAACCCAGAACCACTTTGCCTGGCTTTGTATTTTGTTACAAATCAAATTACCAGTTTAAACTTACCAGTTTCATGCACAAAAATGTCAGGTTCCAGCCGTGTTGGGAGAATTGCAATAGGAAACAGGGCAGATACTGAGGGGGTGTCACTGCAAATATTACTTGATATGTTGAAGGCATTTGACATTTTTTCAGGCTATCTGTAAAGTGCATCTGAATGTTCACTTGAATTCAAGCCATCTCTGGAGAGCCGTAGACACAGTTTTCAATGCAGTCCTGTTTTAGGGTCTTGTACCATAATTTGCATGCAAATACTATCCACATATGATTTTAAAGCAAAAGCCCAGGCAGAATCTGACAGAGGTCAGAAAGGTTGAGCATGTGGCTTGTATTTAGGAATCACTGAAGGTTCATTTAGCTGTACTTGGTGTCTCATATGACTGTGAAGTGGATGAATTAGCTTATGCATGTAACAGTGAGATTTAAGATTCTGCTTTTGAGGTTATTCCATGCTGAAATGCAGGGTCTACAGGGGAAGGAGCTTTCCTGTTTTTAAATAATTTTTTTTTAAGTAGGAGTGTGCATTTATAGAAGCTCTTGTGAGTTAGCCTCCTAAATATCTTTGTTTTCAACTGCTTCTCTTTGTGGAGTGCTGTGAATCTTTGTTGAAATTACAGCTTATTATTATTATTAGCTTATTATTAACAGGCAGTTATTCACTGACACCACAGCATCCATGCCAGCTTGGGAATCCACCTTGGTCTATTTACTTCTGCTTGGTGTTGAGTTCTTTTTGTTGTGTGTTTTCTGACTACTCAACTCAGTTTAAATACTGTGTTTCTTGGCCTTCTCTTTCATTCTTTCTTCTTTCTGTGTTGGATGGTACATCCAAAACAGTAGAGGCAATGTACAACAGAGGTGGGGAATTTTGGTACTCCCCCACTGATGCTGTGCCACCTTGGGTGATTGTCTGGCTCCAGCCATGGCAAATTACATATCAGAAGAAGGGCCACAAGGTTCCATGGCAGGGTCTGTGGTTACCTGGGGCAGAAGCTGTTCTACCCTTCCCTCAGCTTTTGCTGGGAAAGTGGCTGAGGATTCCTTAGCAGGAGCTGGGTAAGTAGAAGCTCTTCTGCTTATCTGAAGACAGAAACCCTCCAGGAAGGTGAACTGCTATGAAATCACTTATTAGTTTTCACTCGCTGCATTTTCTTTTGTCTCTTAAGTAAATGGCAACTGAATTAGAAAACTTTCTTTTAAACGCTGTATCTGTTTGCTTCTGCTGTTCTATGTCCCTAAATAATTAAACTTAAGATGAGAGATTTTTCACTTTGCAGTTAATGTGTGGAAGTCACTGTGGCAACTTTAAAGGGAGGTGGGACACATTTGAGAACCTGAAGATTTGAATCACAGCATCTTTCAGTCCCTAGCTTAGGATACAAGAGATATTCTGCAGTGAAGGCCATCCTTAAAGACTCAAAGCTGTAGACAGTGCTTGTTGTTGTGATATGTTATGTGTTTTTGAACACTGGGAAAAGAGGGAACTGGAAGGCAGTGGGAGTGAGTGGATGTGCCAAGGACAGGAGTTTTGGTGGGGTTTGGAGTAGGAAGGTGCTGTGAAGAAGACAGCAAGGGGCAGAGCCAGCACAGGCAGTAGGTATTTCACAAAGAGGCTGAGGGATAAGCTCATTGCTGGAGCAGGAACAAGATATAGAATGCAGGGGAGAAGAGAGAGCAGTCATAGCAGTAAGGATCAAACCCACGGTTTTGGATGTGTGGGAATATCAGCAGACTTGCACAACAGGTTGGAAAGGGGAAGTCAGAAGACCTGAGGAACACAATCCAATTCCCTTAAGAAAAACAAACTTACCCAAATAACAAAATCCCTTCATAAATCTGCCATCTAAACAAGCTCCATGGCACCTAACTCTGAATTCTGTGTTTTGAAGTGGGGAAGTGATGGGAGTCTAGACTTTGCCCACTAGCAGCAAGCTGGAGTGTGTGGGACAGGTTCCCCAATACCTGGTGAGTGCCCAGCATTTGGGGGAGGCAAATGAGTGTGACGCAGGACTCCTCCATGCTAGGACAGGCTGAAATTCTGGCAGAAATACCGTGGTGCATCACACTGAGCAGCAAAACCCACGTGTGCTTGTGTGGGTAACCATTTCTGATCAATTCCTATACATGATATTCAAATTGGTCTCTGTGAGATCTTAATTAGCATGAAAGCTTGAAGCAGCCATGTTCATGCTGTCAGCCTAATGGACAAAGTAGATGTGGCAGCTGTGATATGTCCTGATTTTAAGTAAGAATTGGCAAAATGCTGCGTGGCAGTCTTGTACACAAACTCAGGAAGCAAAATCCCCATAAGATTGGCACAACCAGTGGAAAATCTAGGCTGAGTGATCTATCAATAGTTCTTTGTCAGGTTGAGAGAACATTCAAGTGTGGTCATCAGAAATCTGTCCAGGGTCCAGTGCTATTCAATGTTTTCATTCGTTATTTTGACAACGGGAGGACAAGTATGCTTATATGATTTGCAGATAATAACAAGCCAGAAAGGATTGTCAGCCTTTTGGAGGACAAAATTAGAATTCATAATGATCTTGGTAAATTGAAGAAACTATGTAAAATCCAATCAGATTAAATTCAATGAAGGCAAGTGATTAGAAAAGGAAAAAAAATCAAATATACAAATACAGAAGTATCCAGTTTTGCCACCATTTTATGAGAGTGACAGACAAATGGGAAGGACATCAGAGTTATAGAAAATATATCCTGTGTAGAAAGATGAAAGGGATGGGGTAGAAAAGGAAAGAGTATGATTTAAAATATTTGAATATATGCCAGGAAGGTGCAGCAAAGATACTGATCAGACATTCTCAGTATCTAAGAAGGTAAGAACGTGATGAGTTGTATTTACACGGAGAGATTTGGCTTAGATTTTAAGGGTAAGCTCTTCATAGGGTTAGGAAGATAACATTACAAGAAGAGCTACCTTGGGACATTAGAAAATATGAAGTTTTTATGTATCAGTGTGCTGAACATCTGTCTATGGTGATTTTTGCATACTGATTCTGCCCCACGTGCAGGGATACATTAGGTGGAAGTTCTTCAAGGAATTTATGCTAAACAGGGATGTAAAGGGGAATGAGCATGTAAAATGAATGTGTTAAAAAAATTGAAGTATCTGTCTTTTTGTTCTGTAGTGTAGTTTCACCTTTGCTTTCATGCTGTCTTCATGGGAGACTGTCTTATATCTGTGGTCTGCAAATAATTTGTGGCAGACCCTGAGCATCTTATTTAGTTTCAGAGATACTTCTGCTTTGATCAGGTTGGACTAGTTGAGTCTAGAAGGCTCTTTCAGCCTCAGTTATTCTGTGAATCTGTTCTGAGTGGCCCAACAGCTACCAAAGCTCTTGCTGAAAAAAACATAGTGAGGAAAAAGGTCTGACAGTTTCTACTGCCAAACAGATAGATAACAACTTCTGAAAAGGTTGATCTTGGCTGGGGTTGCCCAAGACAGATAAATTGATGCTGAATGTTTATCTTCTTTGTATTGCATACTGAACTGGTATATTTTTAAAACATGTAGCTAATTCTATTGGGAAAGCCTAACAAACATTCCTTGGATATCCTTGGCACAAGCTGTACAAAGCATCTGCAGAAAAATGCACAAGTTCAAATGAATTCAGAGGCATTGAAAAGCTTTGGTAGCTTTGGCAGTACAGAGAGAACACGGCAGTGGATGGTGTGCAGGAAGCACATTTACTCCCACTTGTAAGAAGTGAGTGGAGTATCAGGTCAGGCAGTGTCAGCTACAACAACTCTATGAGGATGGTTGTACTTTATCACCAACTTTTTTTTTTCCATTTAATGACTTGAAGCCGATCCCCAAACAGGAGCACGTCCACTGCTGCGTTGGTGGACAGCTGAGTGTCTCCTGCTCAAATGTAAATACAGAGATTAAATTTATAGCAGGATATGGCACAGCACACTGCATCATGAGTCAGAGTGAGACGGTGCACAAAGAGCTTCAAGGTCAAGAGACAGCACAAAATGCGTGATGGGGTGATCTGCAGGCTTAGCTTATAGCTGGAGAAGCTTGAAACGTTTTGTTTCTAGAAGCCTGTTTCATGGAGCTGCTTGAAGCAGTGATGCTGGATCTTTGCTCATCCCTTCAAAAAGAAAATCAAGCTGCCCTGTGGTCTGTGTTGTGCATTCTCAGGCTGACCCACTCACCATGTAGAAGGGTCCTCTACTGGGGCAACTGGCTGATTTCCTGGATAGCCCCTTGTCCTGGGCTGAGTTAGAATCCTGGGCTGCATCAAGAGAAGTG
>NW_008612703.1:0-76816 GCF_000691845.1 Merops nubicus
TTACCCTTTTTGAAAATGGGGGTTAGCTTCCATTTCCTACAGAAAAAGGATGTGGGAGAGCTGCCACCAGGATCTTTCAGCTCTCCATGTAAGTGGAACCACCACAGTATTGCCAGTGCAGGAGTGAGGATAAGCCACTGTCAGGTTCCTATCCTTCACTGTGAAATGCCTCTGTCCTCCACCCTCTGCTGGGCAGAAGTGGGATTCCATGTCCACCACCCTACAGCACCACGCTGTCAGCCAGCTTCTTGGTGTGATCCTGTCAGTTGTCATCTCTGTAGAGCACAGGATACAAATGAATTTATGAAGTCCCAGGCTTATAAGTATTAATTAAGATTAGGTTAGGCCTTGCAATCAATTTTTTAGTCTCTTGGTCCATGAGATCATCCACAAAGTCCAACTCTTTCTTAAGGAAAACACATGCCCAAAGAACTGTGGTATTTTCTAATAAATTCTTGTACCTAAAAATTTTGCAAAGGATATCCTTAAAGTTTGATTATAGTGCTGCTTGTATGAAAGCAAGCTAACATGTTGTTCTGCCAAAGACCAGGCCCAACAAAAATGATACAGCCCGCAGGAAGATGAACCATTATAAAGACTGTATTGTAAGCAAAAAGGACATTCCATGAATGATCGTCGGGGGTACAAACAAGTCAATCAGTTGGTACATAATTGACGCCACCCCCAACGATCCCACAAAGAATGTAACAACCCACAACAGGTGGTACAAACAGTGAGCCAAGGTTTCCCACAGCTGGCATGGGAAACAGCCAGACCAGCAAGTTAAATACATACGATAAAGGTGCCCACATGGTGACTCTCATGCAATCAGCCCTCATTCACAAAGGTCTAAACAGACCGGGGCCCAGCTCCAGGGAAGTCAGGAGGTCTGCCCTGAACCAGGACGCTCTGTGGAGTGCACTCCACAGACAGACACTCCTGACCCCCTGCAAGTGGTCCCAGCTTTTATCCCCAAGCAGACACCTGACCTTTGTCAACTCAGTGCGGGACCCCTGGGGCTCATTTCCCTTATGGCTCTCCCTGCAGGGCCGGCCGCACCCTGGGGGGAAGCTCTAAGGCAAACTCACCACCTCTTTATGAAGGGCTGTGAGAATCACCCATATGTCAACCTTAATTCAGGGCTAGGGGTTCAAACCCCAGCATTTCACATGTTCATTCCTCAGGGACAGCCTTTTGATGGTGCAGTCCCTGTAACACCACTAATATGGGAAGAAAGCTGTGGAAGCATCCTGGGAAAGTCTCACAGACTGCTCATTCACTCCTCACTACTCTTCCCCAGGCATCCACGATGGCTCACTATTGGAGAGATGGATATTTAGTATGGCCTTACACAGTTGGTTTTATTTCCCAATGAAAGGACAGATATGGGGGGAAAAAAAAAAGAAAAAAAAAAAAAAAAAAGAGACAGATTTTCCTCCTGAGCCAAGAGAAAATAAAAATCACTTTATCTGTTTCAGAACTTCTTAGCAACAGTTATCTAGAAAAATGTCAGGGGAGGAAAAGTGATTTCCCTTTTTTTGATGCATTTTATTGTGCACATAATCAGAGCTTTAACACTGTTTTCCTCTTGTTTCATAGATATAAGTCGTAAATTGCCAAACTTCAATGTTGTCTCTGTCTCTTGTATTTGCAGAGTTAACAACATCTCACATGAAACCTAAAGCCATGCACAAAAATGTGTATTTTATCATAAGTATTCTGCCAATTAAAGAAGGGGGGAAAAAAGTATCTTATTAAATGATAAAACAATAATTTAGCCTGTCATATGCTTCCTCTTTCTTCCTTTGGTTCAGAACTGTGTATTTTCATTGCCTAACTTAAGTACTTAAGAATTGCATTATCTACTGCCATGATGGGTTCACTCAGCTGAAGAATAGCCATCCACCTGGGATTCTGCTCGGCCGGTGTCCTGCTGTGTTACCTCAGGAAAATTTGGATCTGTGACGTGCCTCCCTCAGGTTTCCGTCTGTAAAGAATAGGAACTTATATCTAAAGTGCTTGGAAATCTATTGGTGCTGAATGATAAAATCAAAATTCATATTTGTATGCAGGATCAAGCACAATCTTGGCTGAAATATGTAGTGTTAGTAAAATGGCAAATATCCTTTTTTTTTCCTTCACCTGTTAGTACAAGCAGAGCCTGAGATTCTAGGTGGCAACAATAAGCAGCGTACCTATTGAAATTATAGATGGAAATGGTTTTGCTTTGGTACTTATTTTGGAGATATTTCTGGGAGAAAAGCTATCAAGTATACAATAAATGCTGAGGTAGCAAGCTTATTATACGAGCGCAGAAGCACCATCATATAACATTCAACACTGCATTTTGTGTGTGGTTTTCCTGTACCCAGCCATCAGGAGGTCAACAACATCTTTAAAACAATATATTCCTTCTAGAAAAATATTCACTCACTTTAAATATGACTGCTAGCAAATAGCAGTTAACTGTTATCTGGGAAGCACTTATTTCAGCACTGTATTCAACAATTTCTCAAGCTATGAGCTTTTCAATACTGGATTTATTTTCATTATTCAAAGCAAGTTTTGCTAAGTCTTTTCTTTTCCATCTTTTTGACTGTTGGAAGCTGCAAGAACACCAGCAGAAGGTCAGTTGAGGAATCTACTTTGTCAAGCAGTTATTGTTTTGACTCAGCTTCTTTTTCCTGTTATCATGGCTACTTTAACCTGTCATGGCTAAAGGTCTGAAAGCGGATTTCTGCTCTACGATGTCTTGGACGAGTTCCTTCAGGTATGTAATGACTCACCTAGATTTTGTGTCAGGCTCAAAGGTGCCTGCTAGATTTCTATGCAAAACACGGAAAGAGACACATACTGTTGAAAGTGAAAAACAGAAAGATGTAATGTTGGATAAAATAAAATATTTTACCCTTATGTGGTTGCTATGTGTCATTGATTGAAGAATATGCTGCTAATGATAAAGAAGAGATCTAGAACCAGCCTTATATGTTTCTTAACAGCACTAGAGTCTGATCCATCCTAAAATTAACTATAGCTTTTATAGCAGCAAAAAGAAATCTGGAACTAATGAGTTAATGGTAAACATTTCTGGTTTGTTTAATCCCATTTAAAACTCATGTAACATGTTACATAAAAGATGTTTTCTCAGACATTTTAAGATATTTCATAATTGGAAAGAAAAAATTGATGCACAGGAATAAATTCTGTTCCATCCAAGTAACATGCTGCTCATTCTCCATGAAATGAAACGAATGCCGTAGCCTTTTTAGGTGGCACAGGAGAGCTATTTATTTTGAAAAGAGATGTAGAAATAATTCTGGGCTTCAGATAACACCTTTGGCAATAAATACCTCACTGCATCCATTTTCAGCTGAATATTGTCTCCTCTCATGTTTAAGTATACTCTACTTTTAACAGATCTGCTTATTCTCTTTTAAAAGAAGGTATATACTGCTCTGACACTGACATTGTCTCCTGGAATTTGAGGTCACAAACACTAAGTCAATACCTGCATATCTTCTGAAACAAGTGGAGGAACACCTATTTCCAGTTATATAATCCTGAGTCCTTTAAAAACCGAACAAAGAATTTTAAATACAATGAAGAAAAAAGTTATGTCCATGGTCATACAATGCTTTTTATATATATATATATGTATATTTTCAACTTCAAGTGCATAAGTAGTCCCACTATCTGTAGTATGAGAAGTCACTGATGTAAGTAAATATGGCTATATTTACAAATTTGGACTGCTAGTGATGAAAAGCTGCTGAAAACACAATGGGGTTAGACCTCATATTACTTGTTCACTTATACTGCCATATGACTTTTCTCCAAACTTTGCTGTTGAGTGACACTGTCCTTCTGGACTTCACCCCCATTGCCTGAAATTGGTACCCAGGAAGACTCTGCTCTGTAATGTACCAGCTCTTACTCTGGCAGTTGGATTCAAGTATAAACAGATTAGTACATATTTGAGATCTCTACCTGCAGAAATAGAGGTTCATCAGTGCACTACAGAGAGGCCCTTAAAGTGGAATAAATTGGTTCAGGAACGCAATGTGCACCTCAGTATGGCAGCCAAATGTGAAATAGTAATGGTCATTATATAGCTGTTCATTCAGTGCTGACATATGACCTCCTATTATATTACCACAATGGCGAAGAATTAAAGAAAAATAAAAAGTCTAGTCAAAAGGAAAGTGTTTGGTTGACACCATTGGCCACAACATACAGGACTAGGAGTATGTTGTAAATCTCATGTAAAGACAGAAACATTATTCTAGGCCATGTTTGTGTATGAATTTTTGCTCTCTCTACAGATTTTTTTACTCTTATGTTTATCTAGAAACCTAAACAAGAGTCAGATCTAAAACCAGATTTTTATTAGTCCAAGGCTGTTTATTTATACTAGAGACTGGAACTAGCAGCCTAGATGTGATAAAGCAATTCTAACACATTTAATGCAAATATTTTTTTAACTCTTAGTTTTACTAGCCATATTAAAAGAAATGAAGCAACAGATTCCCTCTTTTCGTGTGCTGATACCCGAATCCATAAGAATGAACAATAAAGTCTTAAGAGGGAGTGCATTTTATGTTAAATTTGAAGCATTCATTTGCAGAGTGGTTTTATATGCTGACATGTCACAACTCTACTCATCATATAACTTCTTAGGACATCAAAGTACATGATTTAAAGTATTTCTTCTTAAAGCAATAACTGTAAAGAAAGGGGAACTTTACACCCACCTTATTTTCTTATATATGCATTATCTGCTTTATTCTGTATTTCTTATGTTAATTATGAGCTGACAGAGCACAGTGTCAAGTCAGTAGGAATCATTCTATTGATGTCAGAAATTTTTTAGGAAAATTCCTAAACTCACTTGTTTCATCTGGAAACATACATAACTTTGAAAATAAAGTGCAGGTCTACCCTCTGTTGAAAATTTGTCCTGGACCGTACTGCATGACTTGTGAAACCTGTCATATCAATCTGCTTTGTCCTTCTATGCAGGGTTTACAGTCTCTGCAGATTTGATTAGAGAAAGACATTCAAATGGTACATGATTTGTTCTCAGAAAAAGCCACTTAGCTGCAAGGCCATTGATCTGTTTGGTTTCTTTAACATAATACTTTCAATGTTATCAAATAATTTAATGCAATACAATTTTTCATATCCTGTTTTTACTATTTTTGCCCTGTTTTGCAGTACTATCTAACTTTATTAGTTTTACTATTATCTAATTCTCTTCTAAACCTCAAGCAATACTAACAGTGCAACGATGGCCAAGTTCTTGATGAATTTAAACCCCTCTCAACATGACAGATTTTGAGAAAGGTAGATTGGTGACCTAAACAATGGTGCACACAGGTTATATCAGTGCAAAATTGTTATCATCAGAAGTTGTTGCCAACTAGTGGCTTCATTTATCCTCTAAATTATTACCAAGAACATCTTGTAAAACACACCAGTATGGTCTGTTGTGAATAATATAAAAATTAACTTTTCAGTGCAAGGAACGTTGTACCAACTTTTTCATTGTATGGCCTATCTAGCACTGGAAAGCATCAGCCAACTGGCCAAGATGTCTGACTCTCAATTATCAATAATTACACAAATTATGACTTAGATTTTCCTAATTTTTTTTTTTTTTCCTAGAGCACAGGTACATAAGCAGCAACATTTTTCTTTGTTAGTTGCCTTTATATATGTTTGTATTCTCACAGTTTAAAATGTACAATGGATTAGCAGATTTCAAGAATGAGCTCTCAAACTCCTTAATTTATAGGGTAATTACATACATGTAATAAACAGGGTTTAAGAAGCAGGAACTTGATACATTTGTACTTGCTCTTTGCTCAGCTGTAATTCCTATAGGTTTCAAAGATCTTCAGTTTCAAGGTGCTTAATTCTTTCAGATGGAAAATGCACAAAAAGCAAGCGTTGGTTATTACTAAGAAAAAAAGTGTTATTTGACAGGTATGAATAATGTTAATTTTTTTTTCCAGATGCCTATTGGAATATAAGAAGTAGTTAATTTTGAAGATTACATGAATTTCATGACAGTATTCTGTATTCTGCAATTCACGCATTGTAGTGCTCAGCATAACGAGATATTAAATACAGAGAATTATTAGGAATTCAGTGAGATGCTTTCCAAGTCTTTCCTACAGAAGAGCACAGGGGACATTCAATAGAACTGGAAGACAAAAAATATAAAACTAAATGGGAGACAACAAACATAAAATTGAAAAAAAGAACTTCATAAAAATTCACCTGTGTAACTAGTGTCATGTCATTGAGGACAAATGACAATGTAATAGATTGTTGCAGTGCGCCTCATGGAGACAGAGGTTTCTGTTGCCTCTTTGTCCCCAGACATGGGCACACATCCAGAATTTTCCATCTTTCCCAGGTTGTGGTTGACTTAGCCACCACAAGACCTATCCCCTAACACCCATTGGACCCCTGACTTGTCGGTAACCCATCCAGGTATCCTTACAGGACAATGCCTTTGTAAACCCACCTACCAACCTGTTAAAAACCCCTGGCTCCAAGGCCACATGCTCTTTCGCTTCTCCCCTGGGGTGGGTGCTGTTTCAGTGCCTGCCTCAAGTGTTTTTTGTTTGTTATTTTCATGTTATTAAAACCTTTTATTTTGGAAGAAAGCGATCGTTGCCCATCCCTCCTTTAACCGCCACTGTCCTCCTCTTCGCTGAAGAACACCCTGGAGGTACTACTGGGGTCCTGCTGGGGGTGTTTTCTTCCCGGGCAAAACCAGCGGGTTTAAAACCCTCTAAATATATTTTTGAAGAGTAATAATAGATGACAGGAAAAGTCAAGGTATATGGATGAAAAAAAAGAACATCCATTGTATCTGAAAAGATTAAGATATTATACAAACATTTGCAGACTGTTTCAGTCTCATATCAAATCTGAAAGTCCAGGGTAATGTTTTGATGTTCTAGCACTCCTTCATGCTGTCAGGAGTCTCTCTACCCTCACTGTGTTGAATGTTAGAAAGCCAGAGGTTTTTCAGAAGAAGAACTGTTTTGATGTGACAGTGTTATTGTGAAAACTGCCCTTACTTCTGTGAAAAACAGAAACACTCACAAATAATATCTTCAGCAGTTTATTACTGATCAGGAAATGAGTGAAGATGCATATGTATCCTTTAACTGCGCGCATAAAATGTAGCTGCAGTGAGAGTACCAATGAAAAACAAATATGCAAGTTAATTTACCAAATATTAAATTCTCACAGCATTTTAAGTTGAATTTGGTTAGAGAGGAGACTGATTGTTCACTTGAAATGGAAATGAATTTGGGAAGTAAAAGCAAATCAGCTGTTGTCTTCTTCTACATCAATAAAGCATGGCATGTTTCACATCATGAGCTTAACTGTTTAAAAGATGAAAGTAATTGCAGACTAAAAGAGAAGAGGAGATTTTCTGCTTTTTGTCTCAGAGATTTTGGCAATATTCCTTTCTCTTCGGTTTATTCTCTGCCCTTCTCTTTGTTCTTTCTATCGTTCTGAGGTGAGAGAGACCTTTGCAGAGTACAGTAATATTTAGAACTTCAGATACATGTGAATTTGATGAGCCATGCCCTCAGCTACCCTCTGCTATTGAACTCAGTGACACATCTTTTACCATTCCCACACATTTAGGCTACTGTGTTTCAAATCACTGTCTTCAATCTCACACATCTTATCCCCATGTGTTTAAGCTCCTCAGGGTAAGTGCTGTGCTCATCTTTTTGTTTGCAAGATACCTGGTCATGTCCAGGGTCCTAGCATCATTATAATGTGCTTTAAAAAGTAACAGGA
Organism: Merops nubicus; assembly: GCF_000691845.1. NCBI lineage: Eukaryota > Metazoa > Chordata > Aves > Coraciiformes > Meropidae > Merops > Merops nubicus. Next base: position 7,834 of record NW_008612703.1, read on the forward strand.
ACTCCTTCTCTAAATTTTCATTCCTCCTTGACAATTTTCTTTCCCCATTTCTGCTCCTATCTGTAATCCTTCCAGAGTTTCTGTTCCTAAACTGACCTGTGCTGCAGGACCATGAGCCCTGTTCTCCTGCTTGCTTAGCTCGATATTCAGCATCTTGTAACAGCTCCCACAGGATCTAGAAGTATCTTCTCAGACCATAAAGTCAAATCAACAATATCTTTCTAGCTCCATCCCACTCACTGCTTTTAGTAGAAATAGACTATTTTTTTTTTGCTGTACTAACCACAGTTGTGGAAATTATTAGTATAATGTCAGTCTGATAAAAAGAGTACAGGCAATAGATTTTTTTTTTTTTTTTTAGTACACAAAGGGAATTCTACAGTTGGTTTCACAAATTCAAACTCACTTTGTGGTTTCTTTTTAACACTATTCAGAAAGTTTGGTTGTCATAAATTGTACTGATTTGCCAGTAATGTCTCTCCAGTGGGAGCAAGCATGTTACAATTCAGCTTTTAAGGTACAATCTAAGGTATAATATTCTAAGGTATAATCTGTTTTTAAGTTATATATTACTTACGTATTAAAATAAATAAATAAAATTTATGCCAAGTGACTTTGACGTCATGTTTTCAAAAATGATTGTAGGGATGCCATAAAATAATAGAGTAAGATCAGAAGTTATATTTTATATTTTAGCTATCACAGGTAACTTATGATATTTTTCTGAACCATCAGTCACAAAAAGTAGTGAAGTGTAAAACTTGACATGTGTTTCACATCAAGCATATAAAATAGAAGCCTTATAAAAGTGTGAGATTTATTTATTAACTGAAATGTAAGCATTTAACATATATTCTTTATTTTTTCTTGAAAACCAGAAATTGTTTGGACATCTGATATTCACTCCATCTAACCTCAGACATCCAATATAGGAGCTTTAAGCAAAAGTTTAAGTTTCTAATACAGTCATAGTAGAGAAAGCCAGAGTTTGCTATTGCCCTCTGAAGGAAGGGAATCCATTATTTGAGTTAAAGACTTAAAAAGTGTGGATAGTCCCTGAGGATCCATTTCAGCAAAGACAAGCATGAACACTCTGGATGGGAAGTGGGGATTTGTTACTGAACAGAAGGACCACCGCAGGGAGTAGGCACATGTTCTGTCTAGCAATGTGAGCCAAGCGGATTGGATCACAGCAAGGAGAGAGTAAAGGTTTGCACAGAGCCAGTGCGGTAATATGAGGCCACTCCACAAACCTCACCACATCCTCTTTGACAGAAATGGCAGCAGCACCAACACTTAGCAAGAGCATTTTTTCTGTTCCTTGAGAAGAGTCCCTACCTTATGACTGAAAGGCCAATGCTAAAAGCATCTCATTATAAAGTTCAAAGGCTCTTATCCTAAAGAACAACTACTTTCACAAACTGGTTTTGCTTGAACCTTTGTTTCTTTGTTTCCTTTTTTAATTATTTTTTTTTAATTATTTTTTAATTTTTTTTTCTTTTTGTGATGTAGGGTCATTCAACTAAATTGGTTAAAGAGCTACAGTAATATAACTGATCCGCTTCCAAAATTGAGCCGGCCCTGGGAGGAGCTTATCTATGTCTTCTGATTCTGTATTGGAGATGATGAGCCCTCATGGGATCTAGCTGGTACAGGTAGAGGCTGTTCTAGTAAGCGTGCACAGTAAGCTTAGTTTAGTTACTGAACGCATAAGCAGCATGTGGGTAAAGGAGATATCATATGCAGGAGGAATGAAGCTACTTCTGATTACTGCAAATTAGATTATTTCTTAAGAAATACAATTGTAGAAGGAACAACGTTTTACATGTAGTAGATGTAACCTTTGGAAGGGCCATGAAATATACAGGCAATGAAAAGAAAACTTAAAAAAAATGGAAGCCACATGTTATGAAGATCTAGTTCATTTACAAACTAGACAAGGTTGGTCATATCAACAGAATGTAAAATCGTACAGAGGACATGAAAATTTCCTCCATGTTAACAACAGAACTTCCTCTGTGGAGATCAGAATCTCTGCACGTGTGGTAACCAGGTACTGCAAGTTAACGGTCTGCTTTGCTGTTGTCAAACTATGTTTCAGACAGGACTGGGAGCAGCTGTGTTTAAGAAAGCAGACCTCTGAGATAATCAATTCTGTTAGGTAAACTTCTCATATTATTCAAAGTTCTTTGTTGTGAAATATAGAAGAATGAAGGTCATGTCCAAAAAAAATCAGATTTGAGGATGGTTGACACAGTAGATTTATTGAACAGAAACTAGCCGATAAAAATGATAGTTCAAACAGTGGATCAGGGAAGGGAGTCATGGAGCAATTCCAACACCATCATCTTTCTTCCAGAGCTGAAAAAAAGAAAAAAAAAAAAAAAAAATTGAGAACCCAGATGTACTGGATAGATAAAAAATACAAAACATTCTACAAATCAAGCAAAGATCGTGTTTATTTTTCACAGGATGTTAAAGATAACAGAAAGGTCATAAAGTGCACTGGGATGAGAGAAAACAACAACAGGACTTGTAAGCAGAAGTAAAAATAATCTTCGGTTATTATATACTACCTCTAATCAGATTCATGTGCAAGCCAGGATGTCTTCAGTCCTGATTTACAAAAAGTTGGATGATAACCTGAATATAAATACTTAGCATGGGAATGTCCTTATGCTTACTGTGCCCTCCAATTAGAGGATGAAAAATGTTCTTTGTTTATTGCTGCTCTTTATGTGAACTATAACTGAATCACTTTGTGTCAAAAGAGAAAAAAAGGCTCAAAAGCTTGCTGCTGAAAATGGCAGTCTTACACTGTTTTTTTTTCAGTGAACAGGAGAGGGGAAAAGTTTTTCTTTATCATCTGCTATATGGAATTAAAAGCTGTACAGATAACACATATGAATGTATTTCTGCATCTGAAATGTAGAAAACAAAGGACCAAACAGATACTAACATCAGCATGGTTCAGCTGCAAAGTGTTTGCTTTCTCAAATATCCAGTGATGTAAGATTAAGAATGCAGCTCAGACCTACTGGAAAAAAAAGGAAGAAAGCGCAACGGACTTTCACCTTGCCAGGAGACTCACCTGATGTACAGTCGGGCAAAAAGTCTTGGAATGAGAATAATAGCATCCTTAAAGCCAACCAACCTAATAAGTTATAAAGTGCCTAATTTATGAAAATACTTTGCAATCTATGTAAAAAGAAAATGTCATGGAGATCTTACAGATCAGTCAAATCCCAGAGTGGGTTTTGGAACCACCTTCAATTTTTTTCTACAAATATATATGTAACTACCTACTTTCTTTCATAATAAAAAGTAAATAAGCTCAAGGCTTATGTGAAACAGTCAATCTGACTCAAAACAATTAGGTTATTTGAACACATTCACACACAAAATATTGTATATAAGCATTTTGTCCTGATTTTGGACCCTTTTCTTTAAACATGATTTTTTTTTAAGGGACAGAAAAACAATTTTCCAAACCTCTCTTTTCCCTTTTTGACCCTTCAGCTTCAATATAGTGAAAAACTTACAGAGAGATTTTTCATCAAACTGAATAATACAAGACTTTCACCCAAGTAGTTAATTGTTCTTTCTTTCCATCAAGACAAACATTCTGCTCCATATCAAAATCAGAGGTTCACAATTCAATGCCCTGGCCATTGCAGTACTAAGCATTCTGATTAGTGTAGGCAATTTCTCTCTTTAAAGTATGAAATTCACAGGGAAATTTTGTGGTTTACCAGCTGGCTGCTAAACCCCACACAGCTGCTCGCTCACTCCCTCTACAATGGGACAAGAGAGAGAATTGAAAGAGTAAGACTGAGAGAACTTTTTGGTTGAGATAAAGACAATTCAGTAGGTAAAGCAAAAGCCACACATGCAAGGAAAGCAAACCACGGAATTCATTCACCACTTCCCATCAACAGGCAGATGTTCATTCATCTCCAGAAAAGCAGGGTTCCATCATGCAAAACAGTTACTTGGGAATACAAAAGACATAACTCCAAATGTCCTTCATTCCTCCTTTGTTCCTCTAGCTTTATATGCTGAAGATCATGTCATATGGTACAGAATATCCCTATGGTCAGCTGAGGTCAGCTATCTTGGCTGTGTCCCCTCTCAGGTTCTTCCACCCCTCGCCTACTCACTGGTGGTGTGGTGTAAGGAGCAGAAAAGGCCCTGACTCTGTGTAAACACTGCTAAGAAGTAATACCCCTGTTTTATCAACACTGTTATCAGCACAAATCCAAAACATAGCCTTATACTAGCTACTATGAAGAAAATTAATTCTGTCCCAGTCAAAAACAGCACAAAAGATTAGATGGCCTGCCCCTCAAATGACCAAGGAGAAAGATGAACGATGTTTCAACAACTGAGTATATGGAAGCAAAGACTCTGGTAAAAATTAAAGTCTACAGTTTCAACATTAACAGATTTGGTAGATACTCTCTGACTTCTCAGATTGTTTCCCATAGTTCTAACAAATTTGTGATACAGGAAAAAAGTGACATTCCTTATGAGAAAGTAAGTAATTATAATAATTCTCTCACCCCAAGAAACATTTGCAAGCAATTTGCTCCTAGTGCCCAAAAGGACAGAGGAAGGAGTATTAATCTGTGATAAATCTGAAGAGACTGATTGCTGGAGTACTGTACCAGTACATGCATAGTAAGATAAAGGGCTCCATCTCCTAAGAGACACCTCTAAGAGACATGGGACAACTGGGTGGTGAGATTAGACCTGAAGGATGTCTTACTATCCTGCTGGTGAAAAAATGTCAAAGGTTCCTCCATGCTTTGCTGGGAAGGAGAGCTTTGGCAGTTCTCCAGCCTACCATTTGGCTTCTTGTCAGCTCCATGGTAGCAGCCTTCTGTGAGAGAGAGCTCAGAATAATAGTCTGTTTAGACAACATGCTGACTATGGTACAGAACAGACTGCTGTTAGCAGCACAAGTTGATTTGGTGAAAACAATTCTCAAGAGCCAGAGTCACTGAAAAATCACCAGGAAGGAAATCTGGCTGCTGCCCAGAAAACAAAAGTTTGTTGGATTTGCAGTGCTGATGTCTCTGCTTTAGAGGCTATTAGACCTTTCCAGGGTGTATTAGAGAAACTACTTGGAAATTAAAATGACTGTGAGGAGACAGTGATATACTTCAAGGAGGGACAGTTCATGTCTGAATAATTTAATTTAGAGATGTAAAATGCATATTAGGTCTCTTCAACCATCTTGTCACAAAGAGGTCATCATCCCAACACCTTGTTACTGCTATATTAGGTTCATTTTTTCCCATTCTAATTTTCTTTCAGCATTTCAGAGTAATGGGCCCATTCCATCAGAAAGAAATTTTATAACCTTGTTATACAGTTTTTGTATATGAAAATTATTTTCTTAATCTCTTGAACTGCTGGCTATGTACACATGTCGAATTTTCTATGCCCCATACTGGTTAGACACAAATTCGTCATAGTAAGGAACACTTCCCTCCTCAGATTCATATTTACTTACTTTCTCCAATACAAAAAAAAAAGTTTAAAGTGAAGTAAAAAAATTAAAGTCTTCATAAATTATTTTCTTCACCTTTTCGATAAAAGAAGTAAGATTCTTAAAGAAATACAGAAAATGTGTCATTTTATGTCACTTTTTTCAATTTCCAAAGCAAAATTCATTTTTGTGACGAAAATAGTGTTCTTTCTGAATTCCCCCTCTCAACAAAGACTTTTGTTTGAAAAATTGGCAGATGCCCTTAAGAATTAAAAGATATTTAGATAAAAACCTGCCAGCATAAATACAACCTGTATTAGAACAAGGAATATGTCAGTATCCTGCTCTTCCTAATTGTCTCTCGTCATTGCAGTTTTGGTGTCTTCCATAACTACAGAAACAGTGATAATAAGAAATTTTGACATAATATTTCGGTAATGCCACTTTCTATGCAATGGCTGGATTATGTCACGCATTAAGAAAAAAGTTCTGGAGGAAAATTTCTTGTTAATAGATTGCTCTCTGGACACACATTATGAGACCACTGAAGCACTGTAATGTTTTCTGTCCATAAAATTTGCATTCCCATAAACATATCCTTAGTACCAGAGTTAAATGCAATTTGGGACATAGTACACAAACAGAACAGTCCATTGTTTGTTTTGTCCTTAAAGAAAAACTACGAATACTGTTAATTTAGATTCATGGAGTTCTTTAACATCCTATCTGGTTGCTGTTTTTAAATTACTTACTTGATAGTCTTGTGTAACAGGAACCAGAATGGGACATGTCTCTGGATCCAAAATGTTGCCCTCAACAGAATGCCTGAAAAGATTTAGGGAGATTTAGAGAATGGAGCTAAAGATAAAACAGTCAGATCCTTACCTGATTAAAACTGGAGAAAAAAAACAAAAAACAAAAAAAAACAAAAAAAAACAAACAAACAAAAAAAACCAAACAAACAAACAAAAAAAAAAAAAAAAACAAAAAACCCCAAACAAACAAACAAAAAAAAACAAAAAAAAACCAAACAAACAAAAAAAAACCCAAAAACAAACAAACAAACAAAAAAAACCAACCCAAGCATTCTTCAGAGAAATATTTAAAATGTAAAAAGTTAGGAAGAAGTGAAAAAAAGGTGAAGCAAATAGCAAAACATGGGAACACAAGCTAAGACTAATGTACACACATTTAAGCATTTTTTAGTCCTGTCTAATCTAGTTCAAATAAACCAAAAGTAACAGTATGAATGTTTCCAAAATGAAAAGGGGGTAGTAAGAATTGGACATCAATGGCATGGCATAAACCCTTTTACATCTATGTAAATTCTTAAAACTTTATTTTAGAACAGCAGTGACTTTTAAAAGTTAAATAGACTACAGATGTGGCTACAGTAATTTCACAGTTTAAACCTTGGGCACATGGAATTTAAAATGGAACTTCACCACTATAACATTGCACTGTTCTTTCTCCACTGAAAAAGACATGAAGCAGGTACATTAACTCCAAACAATCATTACTTCAGCATAGTACTTCTTAGTGCTAACATTTCTATTTCCCTACTGAAGCATTATGTACTTACATGGCCCCTGTTATTGTAGCGCTCTCAAAAGTTTCTTATGTATTTAGTTCTCCAGTTACCCTGTGAGACAGAAAAAAAAAAAAACCAAACCAAACCAAACCCAACCCACACTTTTTCCTATTTTATGAGATAAGAAAACAGAACTCAGAGGACTGGTGACTTATCTAAGGTCACATAGCAGTGGCTTGAACTCAGCCTTCTCAGGCAATAGGCTCAGCACCTTCACTTCTGGATCGACCTGATAGCCTGCTTGATTCAGTCTGTGCATAGTATCTTACTAAATACATTATGAGATCAAAGAACCCATTGCTAAGATTAGAGCCTTTTCTCAAAAAATATTGATTTCAGAAATCCCAGTTCTTTCAGAAAAGCAGATAAAAGCTCATTGTCAACCCAGAAGTATCTAGTTTACTTGGAAAAGTATGGTGCTAAATAATTGAAAGTCTAACACACCAGATAAAAGAACAATAACTATTATTTACAGCATTAATCCATACTTTTCAACTTTAGTGTCCTTCATAGCCATACTAGTGGAACAATAATACCTTCAATCACAGTTCGGGCCTGTTGTCAGTAGTTTCTTGATTTTTTTTTTTTGATAATTAATAACATTAACTGTCCTTAATTTTTACATTATGTTTCCTTAAACACATTTCCATTGTGTTGGAAGCACACACACTATTCTGCTCAAAAACTTTTCTGTTCAGATCCCCAGCAGCTAAAAAGCCCTAGAGCTGCCACTGCTTAAGATGTAAACATTTTAAGGCATCTCTTTATCAGGGACTGTATGGGAAAAGCATAGTATCACATAAATTAGTGAAACTAGAGCTGATTTATAAGTTTCCACTTCTCTGAGAACAACTAGATGTAGTCAGTGTGCAGTGTGTGCACACACAGGTACTCGTACACACATACGTAGTCACTTGTATTTGGAAAAGCGGCATAATTTAATTTTGTTATAGTCATTACAACTAATAAGATGTGATGATTTTTCATAGCTTAGGAAATTATCTGCATTACATACATTCCTAATACTTCTCCAGTTTCCATACATCAATTACTTTCAGTTAAGAAAGCTTTCTACTGGAAACCTTAATGTACCCAGGTTGGACAGGTGAACACAAACAGTTGTACACTGAGTGAGATCTGTAGTCCCAAATCCTGCTCATGATGGTAGAAATTGGAAACATTTTCTTTTCCAAAGTCTTCTCGACACTGTCAAGGAAAAGGGGAAAGTTCATTCCTAGGTTGAGACTAAACTTCCAGTTTTCCTGTCTTAAAGACAGGGAAAGGAGTTTCAATGATTACACAGAAGAACTGGAGTGCAAATCTACACACACACACACATATATATATATATACATATATATATATAAAAATATACCCTCATTTTATGAAACTAATTCACATCATCCTGTTGAAATGCTGTGCTATTAGAAGGGAGACAAAGCTGCATCTTCACAGTTTACTTAAGTGACTCAAAGACAGAATCAGATGCAACCTTCCTTGTAAACAAATGTACAAATTACCAAAACAACATTACCAAACCTTTCTAGTTACACTACCATATTTTGTCTGTTTAACTTAAGAGGTTCAGGAAATTATATTTCTGGCTTAAAGAGGAATAATAGAATTAAATTGTCTTAAAATAGGACCTGGCTTCCCTGAGAGACAGAGAATGTGGGAGGCTTTCCACATGAGTATCACCATGTTCATGGAGGTGGCATGATTCTCTATAAGCACAACAGGTCCCAGGAGTTGTGATTACGTATCAGATTCTCATTCCAGGTTACCATCTATATCCTAATCTCTAAAAGACACTCAAAAGCAGAAATCTTAGGGTTTCTGACTATCTCTTGCTGAAGACTAGCAAGAAAATTCAGTCATCTGAATCTAATTTAAAAGTTAAGTCGTTAAATTGACATTCCAGAAAATAGAGGACAACCGTGAAGCTGCCAGACACCCTGTTTTGTACTCAGGCTTCGCTTTACTTCTACCATTGACCTACCATAGAGCCCCAATCCAGCTGCATCATTTGATAATATCCTTTTTCCACCACAACTATCAGCTACCTATTAGTGTTTGATCAGTTTCATAGTGGAAATTGGTGGATGAAAGTTGCTTTTGAAACATTTTTTTTTTCCACCTTGAAACACTATGTTAAAAGACTAAATATAACCATGATATATAGTGTAGCATACCTGTTTTGCCATTTCCTTTCCTAATGAGTATTTTCTGAATGTCATTACATCATGTGATATGACTCTACAGCAGCAAGAGCTGTTTTCAATTTTGTGCTGTTGCAAATGCAGTACCCTCAAAAGACATTGTGAACGAACATGAATTTGTGAAGAGATCTGTTAAATTTGGAAAGTGTTCAGGATGTTAACAATTTCCTTGAAATAATAGGCACATAATGTTTTCTGTACAGTTTCTTCCACCTGACAAAACAAATAAGAAAAGAAATAAAAAGAAATGGTCCCAACTAGATCAGCTGACCCAACTTTGATGTGACAATCTTCAGGGGTTGGTAGAATTCATTAAAAGTAGAATTACCATGAGAGCACATTCATCCCAAACAAAGCCATTTAATTATACCTTGAAGTTTTGATTTATATTTGCTACGAGCAAATTCAAATCCGCTTGAGTTTTGGTTATAAAGTTTATTTTGTAAAACAGAGCAATTTGTTTGTCTTCCTAGGAAAGATGTTTTGCAGAGAGCCTTCCTCCAAAGCAAAAATCCTACAGGGCCAGCCCTCCTTCTTGACTCTAGCAAAGACATTGGTAGCCTACTTTATGCAAAGTGGTATGAGAAATGCCATGCATTGAGTTAGTGACAGAGCCAGCTTGCAAACATGGGACATTTTTGTGTATCTATTTTCATTTTCCTGGAATGAAAACCAAAACCAAACCAAACCAAACAAAAAAAAAAAATAAACCACACAAACAAAAAAACCCTGAAAGCCTGTCTTTGGAAGGGATGAGTAACCATGGGACAACGATATTTTGATTCTGCAAAATATTGCATGCAGTTCAGCAAATGTTTTAACCTATATCTGCTTGGAAGCATAGGACATTCAGAAGGCCTTTCTGAGATGAGTCTAAAATAGGAGAGTACCGGCAACAAACAAAAAGGATTTGTCAAAGCATCTCAAAACACTGCAAAATGTGAATAATTTGAAACCTATCTGCATGCTTTAAGTATTTGTTCTGGTGTTTCTCATTCTGGTATGCTATAAATCCATTGAGCTGACAGCACTGTAATGTTAGGAGCGTGTTTACAAATCCATTACAATGGAATTGTTACAAATACTGCTATATTCACTCCGTTTTGTTCTCCAAATTTGTTCTTAATTGGAAAGGTGGTTTTGCTTGCAATATAATCTTTGTCACAAGTACGCTTTTGTTAATGTCAAATGAAGCTATAAAGAGATGATGTGCTTACAAAATGAATTGAATACACTGAATTACTGTGAAGGAGCCTTCTCATTAATCACTACTGGGAGATAGCTCAATTAATGTTTTTAGGGCCAGAACTGCATTTGTAAGAAAAAGGTAAAGCATGTGCATGGCAATGTCTTGGGACATCACACCTATGATGTTCCAAGAAAAGAACAAGAAGAATCACTGTAGGCAGTCTGAATTCAGTGGTTACCTCTACCACACTTATTGGATCACTGAGTGGTAGCAAACAGTTTGGTAGTGAAGGGCACCTTGTCAATAGCATGCATCCCCCAGGCAGTCCCCTGTCTTGTTCATTACTGTTGACAAAGCTCGTGCGTGCCCTTGTGCTAACGAGAGGGCAGGTAGCTGGCTCCCAGGCATCAATACATTTCACTGCAGGAGGGATCCCTGCTGTCCAACACTGAAACGCTGACAACTTCTGCACAGAGCGTTTTGTCAATGTTACTGACATCTTTCCTTTTACAAGTACATCTGGTGTTTGGAAGAGCATTCCCAAAGAGTCATCACCCAGTAACAACCCAGGAAGCTGCCTGATGCATAATGAATAATAGCCTAACGTTTTTTTTAAAACCTGTAGTCTCGATACACGATAAAGAATTAATTAATATCCTATAACAAAATCCTCAAACAAATGCAAGGATATTATATGGTCTTCTTGTTAATCATCAGTCACCATTGTTTTGCCCTTGGAAGCCCTCCCAGCTCCAGATGCTTTTTGCTTTCCTGGCCTGTGTTTCACAGCTTTGACCAACATCTACGCAGCCTTTGAATTTAACTCCCTGTACTCCTCCGTTTTCTGGTGGAAATTCTATGGCTCATCTATACCCTGTTGAACACGTCTGTGGTTCTTTCATAAGTTTGCAAATACTCAAAGCCAGAAAACACAGTGGAGTTCTGTTTGATATTCTCAGGTGACCTCTCAAATGGGCTTCAGACAAAAATCTTTCACTCCAGCTTGTGTCTTTCATTCCCTGAAGGCAAAGACAGGAGTTGTGTAGTGGTGACAACATGCTATCAGCTAAGGGTGAGAGGCAGAGGAAATGGAAAGAAGACCTCTGCAGCCTGAATGCATCTCTCACATGTCTCTGTATAGGTGGGTGTATGTTGAACTGTATGCCAAAATAAACCAAAGGGATTTACTAACATAATCTGTGCCTAATTATTGCCCTGTAGGTCATGCCTCACAAATTATTTGTGTCAAAACCATAAAAACAATGCATTCAAAATGGTAGAAAAGTAAATACATCAATATGCCTTTATATTATTTGGAGAATTAAAAACCTCCTGGAAATATAGACAGTCAAGTCAATGTTGACCTGAAGTTTGCAGTGGTAAGAATTATTCATAAAATCTGTAAGCTCACATAATATTAAAATAAATACCCTGATTATTGTTAAGCAAACTAAAAAATCCTTTAGCCGAATCTTCAGACATGGGAACAGAAAAGCAGTAACCTTAAATCCTTATGTAGACAATGAAGCAAGACTGGAATTTGGTTTATCAATTCCTTGCCTTCAGTTGTCTTTTTCCCCAGCAGGAACAGCTGAGAGTGGGATTCTTCTTCCATGCACACTGCAGGAGGAGAATTAGTCATCTATGAAATATTAGCTGATGGAAAGCTGCAAGTTTACTGACATGTTATTTGGACTCTATTAGCAGAGGAATTTAGGCACTTAAAATGTAGATATCACCTTGAGAATAATTTTGAGGATCTCGATGAGTCTTAACATAGTATTTAAACTGTTTCTTTCAGTCCAGCCACAAAAATATGGACCAATTCACTTACAGTCCATAGGTGCTGGACACCTTCAACTCCAAAAGACCACTGTACTTCTCCATGAAGTGTTTATTTGCAGTTGAACTTCAAACAATTTGTTCAAAAAGCAAGAATCTGGCATGTCAGGTGTGGCAACTGGATTGAAATTTAAACTTTCCCCCACCACAATAACCTGTTTTATTTATATTTAATGTCCCTCCCCCTTATTGCTTTACCAGCTCAGCAGACATTTCTTTTTGTTGTTGTTCACAAATTGCTTTTCTGAGTTGTGCATTTGATCATCCTTTATATTCTCCTAAAATTGCGTGTTTGGGGTTTGTTTGTTTAGTTTTTGTTTGTTTGTTTGATTGGTTGGGTTTTTTTTTAAGTGTCCTAATATTTGCTTTTTAAGTAGCAGTAGAATATCTCTAAACAGATAAATTTGACTAGTGTTACCCTGAAACTTTTCGCAGGTTCATAGTCAAAAACTTTCAGGACAAGTTGCTTTCTGCACAAATCTTTTGTGAATTAAAAAAAAAAAAAAAAAACCACAAACATCTTTCAAAATAAAAAAGCTGCAGATATCATAAGGTGGTAGTATAGATCTGATTTGAGGAACTGTGTATGAAACAATTTCCTCAAAGTTCACCACCTGTCAACTTTCCAGTGTCCTGTTGACTTCCAGTGAGCTGTACTGAATGCACTGAGATTGGTTGCTGAAATCCCAAATTATTTGTAACCTTCATTTTTACTCAGAAGCATGATCTCCTGTCTCATACACATATGCGTTGCTCTTCAAGTAAACTAACAGATACAATAAAAGTATTACGGTGCACCACAACTCCATAGACACCACAAGGATGGCTGATCTTAGCCATGCATCTGTATTAGATTTATGGAATATGTTGATACCTTCTCAAGTCTGTTGAAAAAGTATTAGAAAAATGAATTACATCTTGAAACCATTGTGAAAGTCTCCACCAGAGTGACTGAAGCACAAAGTTGAGAGTGGTTTTATTCAGCAGAATGAAAGAAATTAGCAAAAGATGGGTAAAAAAAAAAAAAAAAAAAAAAACAACAAGAAGATAGAATTTTTCATGCAGAAGGTATGCTGGAATATGTCTGGGCATGTTCAGTTTGCTCCCATCAAGATGCATTGAGCTCCTGCTCAATGGAAGGGATGGGAGCCTACAGCTGAAATCAGGAGGCCACCTGTGGAGTTCAGGCTGTTATAAAATTAGCCTGCTAATGGTTCCCAGGACTGATTCTGAGAGACTTTGGGACACAACACTCAAGTCAGCATTCCCTTCTCCCTGTATTACCCTGAGTACTGGATTTAACTCTGCATTCATGGGCGTGTTGCATTTGGGAGTTAGTAATAACATTTTTCTCTTTTCATAGAATCCCTCAGTCCCAGCACTTGTTTGTTCTTCTGTTTTATCTGGTTTCTTCCTACCTAATTATACAGCAACCACAAATCAGCTTGTCTGTGTTTTGAAATGACACTTTGAGTGCAAATACTCTTGATGGTTACACTTGGAGACAAGTACCTTAGGCTCATAATATTTGATCTAATTAGTTAGTGGATATAAAATGTATGTAAATGCATTAAAAGGATTCCTCTGTGACTAATGCCTTAGGCAGTTAAAGTTCCTTAGTCAGACCATGGGCTGGCTAACCCTCTCCAGTCTGATCTGTTTAATCCTACACATACAGGTTGACTGTAGAAAATTAACAAAACATATTAAGCAGCATTTATTCCATTTAAGCTCAGGATCTCTGTTACATTGCCAGCTTAAAGGCAGATCATGAGAAAAAGATAACAAAACATATAAGCTCACTGATTATTTGTTTTCCTGTGTTATAACTAATGTTTTTCCCGTTTGCTTCACTTCCTGCTTTGTAGTCACTTTCCTCATTTTTATAATATTTGTTTGTTTCTTCAGTACTTGCATAACAAACTACCATGCATGTTTAGTGGATATGTACACACCCACCCAATGTATTTATTTCAGCAAAAGACAGACATGTACACTTCTTTAATGTAGAGGAAAAAAAAACAAGCAAGGAGGTGTATATCTGCTTAGGTTTCATAAAATCTAACCATTTGGATTTAGCTCACAGTTAACAAGTGCAAAAGTTTGGAAAAGTCTTTGTAGTTTTTCCTACTGACACTTATTTTCATTTTGACATTGATCAAACTTATTTGGGAAAACTGTTTACCTTTTTGCAAAGTTTTAATAATTTTTCATAAGAGCGCTTCCTCTGATCACAGCCACTTCTCATGAAAACAAGTGAGAAGATTTAATTGGCAACATTTTTCTAATTCTTAAAAAAAAAAAAAGATCATTTCAGAAAACTCAAAGAGGAGGATTTGAAAGCAGGTGGCAGAATTAGGAATCCCAAGAATAGCAAGAAATAGAGAAGCATTATTGAAGGAAGAGGAGTAGAAGAATAATGGAAGGGAAGAAAGTAATAGAAGGTGCACAAATAGCCACTAAGGGGAAAAAAAAGCAAAAAGAAATTTGCTAATATACTGTTCCACTGCTAGGTTTTTATTCTAGAATTCTTAGAAACTCTGAAGTAGCCCTGACATTTTCTTTTTCTTTCTGAATTCTGAGTTGTCCTATCCTGGTTTTTTCCAGTCCTTCAGACAACCTTCTGGTTATACTAGTATTCAAAGCACTCAGAACCAATGTGTAGAATGAATAAAGAAAATAAGCAGTCTTCCATGTCCATCAAACTCTGATGACTGATCTTACTACTGTTTTCTTAAACTCATGATGAGTGTGAAGAAAAAAGTCACCAACCCAAAATTACTACACCTAGTTGTGCAGAAGCGTTTTCAGTGTTTGTCTTTGCAAAGTGGGCCAAACACTGCTGCTCTCTGTGAAAGTCTAGGAAAAATATAATTTCATTAAGTGCTTGTAATTGTCCTTCCGGTATTTCTGATTTGTAAGAATATTGCCTAATATTTAGTGAAATAAATACCTATAGCCTAGGTTTTAATAATGACTAAGTAATTCTGTACAAAAGTTTATGATTTGTTCATACATTACACTTCCAAATGTTTAAAACCATGGTTTTTTGGGGTTCTTCCTTCAAGTCTTTTTGCAGCCACACAGATGAGATGGTTGAATCTCAATGGACCTAGGTAATAGAAGTGTAATCAATAAACTCAGAGGACTAGTTAGCTGAAAATAACTTTAGGACATTTTTTCTAGAACCATACAATTATGATGTGAATTTGCTACATTAATATCCCAGGATCATTATTAAAAGAAATACAAACCACTTTAAACAAACAATTCTGTACATTAACATGTAATCTTATAACGATGTTTAACTATTGTTTTTTGCATGTAAAAGAATGATCTAAAGGTCCAGAATATCTTTAGGTCCTTCTGTTTTCTGGAAAACCACGCCAAAGCATAATATCATTTATATATTTATAGTACAATTTGAAGTACTGTATCTGATCAGGGACATAGTTTTTATTTTTTGAGTAGACTTGTGTATGGAACATTTCTGAAATGTTTATTGTATTTTTTTCTATTTAAATTCCAGTAAACAGTAATTACAATTTTACCCAAGTAAATATAAATTCTGATCATGTAAGTTCCTCATGACTTGCCATGGGCATTTTTTCTCCATTTCACAGTACACAAAAATGGCTTATGTGAGCATAGATAGCTCTGCTCTAGCACAAGGTATATACCACTTCAGAGTTTATAATGCAGGGGTATCATGGGAAAGGAGACTGTGATCCTGAAATGTCAGCTTTTAGATAAATGTAGTTTGCATATTGATAGGAACACAATTAAAGCTGAAATTCCAAAATGCTGGGAGCATTTTTTGTTTTCCAGTGTTTAGAAACTCATAGCTGTTATCCCCTGTGAGGCATGGCCAGAGAAATTATTCTGGATGCAGCAGATCTAATTTAAACCAAAAGTTATTTCCCTCTCAATGCTACAGCTGTAGCTATTCACCAACTCACTAAGCACTACTCTCTAACATGTGGGTTAAAAACCTGCCTCTCACCAGCTTCCGCAGATCTGTTGCTATTCCCTCCTTTAGCTGCCATCTCACCTGGCTGCCCTGAACACCACTCACCTTCTGCTGTATTACCAGAATCACAGAGGTTGGAAAGAACCATAGGATCATCAAGTCCAACCTTCATCCCAACACTTCCCTAACCACTAGACCATAGCCTCAACTGTAACATCTACTCATTTTTTTAACACCTCCAGGCATGGTGACACCACCACCTCCCTGGGCAGCCCATTCTGGTGCCTAACCACTCTTTCAGTGAAGAAATTCTTCCTAATATCCAATTAAAACCTTCCCTGGCACAACTTGAGGCCATTTCCTCTCATCTTTTCATCAGTAAACTGGGAGAAGAGACCAACACCCACCTCGCTACTACCTCCTTTTAGGTAGTTGTAGAGAACAATAAGGTCACCTCCAAGTTACCTCTTCCCTAGACTAAATAACCCCTGTTCCCTCAGCCAGACTTCATAAGGCATGTTTTGCAGACCTCTCACCACCCTCATTGCCCTTCTCTGGACCTGTTCCAGCACCTCCAATGCATACGGTCATGAAATCACTGCAACACTGATTAGTAAAATCACAGGAAATATACTAATTCCCCCTGAGTCTATGTCCATCCAGATCACTTCTGAGTGTTACATGGGGTGGGGTTCAAGATTTTTCAAAAGAAAGGGGCCTGTTATTCCTTTTCTTCTCCTGATATGGAAGAACAACCTAAATTTTCTTCTAAAACAGCCTTTTGACTGCTTTTTATTAAACAGAGTCCTCTTACAATCTGTCTTGAAGTTAAATGGTAACTTGTGAAAAGCAAGCAACAATTTGGGACAAAAAAAAAAAATCTGTATTTAGAGCTTAAAAATATTATCCAGAACAAGGGAGAAGAACAGCAGGTGCTTTTAGTTATGGGAAAGTATTAAGCCAAATGCACACAGGCAAGAAGAGTTCTGGTTTCAGGGGTAGGGCAGATTGCCAGATGGAGTAAATAATTGAGCTAAAGGAAGGAGAAGGAAGAAAATTTCCAGGAGTTAAATAAGGAATAGGATACAGAATACAAAGAGCAAATGCAAAAACAGTATAATAATAATAATGGCAAACTTTAGTATTACAGAAGGACAGTTAGATATTATTTCCCTCTACTATAGTGGAGGGTTACTATTGTGACCTTAGATTGTTTGATTTCTTTGTGCTGCATTTCTTGTGCAAGCAAATCTCTCTGCAGGACTAAGATAAATAAGCCAAAGACTATAAGGCAGACAGATACTCCAATAGCAAGGACAATATGAATAACTCACATCCAGAGGACAAAGAAAGATCCATCAGCAGAGCTTGTAGTGAAATCCAACTTGCAGATCCCAATTTTCAAGCCAAATTTCTCAGTTCAGATGAGTCTAGTTGCATAATATTGGACTAAAATATATAGGAGGTAAATTTAGTCCAAAAAAAAAAAAAAAAAAAAGAGATGGTACAAGGGTGAGTTTTTTTTTCTGCTAACCACTTACTCAATGTAGAATGACATTACCATTACCAGGCAGACCAGCAGCCAAATTCCTCCCTCCACTACCACATCACACACCAGAGACCCAAAGTGTCAGACAGCCAGAGGGAGGAACAAGTCAATGCACTCACTCACAGCATGTTGTGTGAAGAAGGAAGCAAGCTGAGTCAGAAACCATGCCGTGGAAGATGGAATCAGCCAGACAATGAGTCCAGTTATGTAGTAGTTTCTCAGAGAAAGACTCATGATCTTGCCGCACCATTGCAGGAACTCCACTTCCTATGAAGAGTCAGGGAGCCCTTTTGATAACCAAAATCCTCACTTACACTGTGTAAACAAGCCTCCCAACTCACCCACAAGCAGATTTCAGCCTTTATAGAGGTGGCTTCTTGCCATGCCTCCAAGTTAATGTGGAAGGTGTGGGCACCTGGTGGTGATCTCCTTATTGGTTCCCACCCAAGGCTGGCCAGACCCTGGGTGAAAAGCAATCAGGAGAGTCTTTCTTGCCCAGTTGTGGACATCATCCATATGCCAACCCTCATTGAGGACTGGGGGTTTAAACCCCAGCACTTCAGATGCTAACCTAAATTTTTATCTAGAACAATATTTAAACTTAATCAAGATTCCTCATTTGAGGGCTGAGTAGAAGGAAGAATTTTTAGAAGTATCATTGCACTGTATTTCAAAATGATACTCTCTTAAATTGCCTAATTCATTATTATTTCATCTGTCTCTAAATCCATATAAATAGCAAGTTGGATTTTCTGTATAACAGTAGAAAAAAAGTAATTAAGCTAAATAATTCACTATGTTGTATGAAAAATGGACAGTAAACACAAATATTAAAGAGATCCTCCTCACCTTCTTGTGAGAAGCCACAATGTCTTTATTTCATTGTTATGGAAGCTCCCATGTGACATTTTTTTGTGATCAGAATATTCACAGTCCCTTTGTGACAACATTTATTATTACAAAAAGTATCACAGCTTTTGAAATAAGAAGTAAAACATTTATTACAGAGTTTATGAGGAGAATATGAATCTCTAGTGAATACAGTACATAAAGAATTGAATTTATTGTAGACTGTATAAAGAAGTACTCTTATGAATACTTAACACACTGCTATGTCTTGCAAGTAAACTTTATGTATGAATTTCCAGAGTCCAGAGGTTAAACTGACCTCAAAGACCTAATCTTGCACTGTATCTGTGAATTATAGATTATCCAATTAGGCCTTGACTCAGCAATATTTCAGCATGAATTCAACTAATCTGAAATTCTTTGGTAAGCTAAAATGAAAGCAGCATAATGCAGAATCCTGTTTTATTGAACAAAGTGATATATAATCAGTTTATCAGTTTACTTTCTACATTTTTGAAGAAAGAAGTGCTGATAACCAGTTTTGATGCTAAGGTTTTATTTTCAGACTTCTTATAACAGAGCCTAAAGCCCTCCTTCCATAAATACTGAATTACTGAAGAATGTACCTCACATAAGTACTTCTTGCAAATCAATAAAACTATGCCGCTAAATGAGTGTAAGAAATTACCTGTTTAAGCATGTTTGAATTTGAATGTACAAAAAGAGACTGATACTCTCAGTATTACAACCAATTCTGTTTTAAACAAACAAACAAACAAACTCTTCCTGGGAATATTCAATGGAAGAAAAATGTTAATGAAAAAGGAAGAAAATCACAGAATCACAGGATAGTAGGGGTTGGAAAGGACTTCTGGAGATCATTTGGTCCAGCCTGATCATGCATGTTCTCCTAGAGCAGGTTGCACAGGAACTTGTCAAGGCAGGTTTTGAAAGTCTCCAGAGAAGGAGATTCCACAACCTTTCTGGGCAGCCTGTGCCAGCATTCTGTCACTCTCACAGTAAAAATGCTTTTGTCTTATGTAATAATCTTGAAGAAGATGGCATGTCCCTGACTCTCAGAGATAACAGTATTGACAGTGTCAAACGAGTTTGTAGATTATTATAAATTAAGGATAAAGTATGTATTTCCTATTAGAAATACTGAATTTGCAATGGCTACCAGATTAATTGTCTCAGTGTCTTTCAGCTTCCTGCATTGGGCATCTAGGAAAAAAAATCTGCCTTTAGTGAAATGAAAAACAAAAGGCTAGCAGTGGAGACAGGATTTTGGCCTGGATTAAAAACGTTGTCACCAGACAAAGACAAGACAGCCAAGACAATAAGGAAAATATTTCTAGGACTCATATTTAGCTTATGAAGAATATAGCTAATAACTCATGCCCAGATGATCCCATGCTCAGTCTTGCATACACACCCAGACAGTTATGCTACTAAAAGAAAAATTCAGGATATAGAGAGCCAGATGTGCTGATGACATGAACTGGCAGCTGCTTTGGACTCTGCACTTCCATACCAGATAAAATCTGTCCCCTGGAGGTTAGCGCAACTGACCTCTCTGTGTGTGTGGTTCACAGTCCTTAGTGGTGAAGCCATCAGAGGAACATGCTGTAGTAGCAAGACTCAAACCCAGTAGACAACATGGTGCATATTACCAGACTCCTCTCAAATTTCTGATTCCTTCCCTCTGAATGGGTCAATAAAAAATAATTTAAGCAGCAGTAAGGGTAGGAAATGAAGAAGAAAATATCAACACAGTTTACATAGTTATGATATATTGTCTTTGAGTTACTCAGTGGTGGGTGAAACAAAAAAAAAGTTAAAATATATGCCTAGAAAAAAACAGATAGGCAACTGTGCTTGTGATACTGAAGAAAGTATTACATCAGCCACTACCTGCTCATGCATTCAAAGGAGGGACTTTTTAACCTCGACATATTTCCATGGAGCACTAGGCATTTATTTTTACGCTAGTGCCTTCTGTTCTGTTCTCAGTATGAATTGAGATAATTTCAGTTCTATTGAGGGTGAAACTTAAAAAGTCTGGTGAATGAACTCTTTTAGTGAAAGCAATCATAAGATTTCTTGCTGTGCAAACCTCTTGACTGAAAACATCTCTGGAAGATTTCTATATTTCTTCTTGGTCAGATGGTAAATATCATAAAATCATCCTCTCAAAGTGTTTTTTCTGGCCTCACTTGCTTGTGGTCCCAGAGAGGTCTCAAAAGGGCAAGATGAATATACAAGCTGACTGAAATTCTTAAACCTCAGGGGAGATTTCCATCATATTAACTTAGAAGAGATACTTGCTGGGTGGAGAGAAGGTTGCTGTTTTGCCTGTAATACTTATGAGTGGTAGAAAAAACTACTCAGGGAATTTTTGCAGTCCTAAGGCTGGTTCTGAAGGCTTGGGCTTAGCCAGTACCAGGTCTTTGAAATCAGTCACAAGAATTTCTGGAAATTTAAGAGACATTTTACAACTAAAAATTCCCTTCTAGACCAGTAATTTTGGGACAGTCCCTCAATGCGTGTTGATAGCTGCTTCTATGCTTCCAGACTGGTATAAAGCCTCTGAACATTGTCCAGAATCTATATCTGGACTGATTCTTCAATTGTTTCCTCCCTCTTCTGTAATCCACAGTTTAGCCTCTACTATGCCGGTTTATATTTACTCGACAGAATGGCTAAACATGCTTATTTTAAAAGAAATCTCCTCATTCTTAACCAAACTGTGTGCCAGAGAGGTAAGTCATGAAATAATATACCTTTGCACAGAAGCCAAACATGTGGCAACCACCTGAGAAAGGAGACTATGAAAGCAAGAGCATGTCCTGCTACTGCAACAAGAGCTTTAAAAAATCACTGTTGCCTTCTGGGCTGTAAAAATAGTGCAAGTCTGAGCAATACCCTACAGTAAATAGTTTGTAATTTTCCCATGGAAGTTTTATAGCTTTCCTCTGTTTATGACTTCAAAGGCCCTTTTTGCTGAGCTTCCCAGTGTTTTCATATGCTATAATTTGTAGAATAAAATGAGATTTTTTGTTTAATGCAGTTAATAATGCCCTGCTAAAAGAAAGACAATATCTGTTCTTCCAGAGCAATATTCATGTTTTCAAAGCAAAGTGGATGAATGTTCACTTCGAGTTGATTTTACTGTTCTTGAAGGTTACTATTGTATTAACATTTCTCTGTGTAAATATCCTGTAACCAAAATCTACAGATTTCTAGTACTGAGATTGTAATCTGCTTTGGAAATAGGTGTCATACCCCAAATCTTATGATAGTTCACATATTAAATTTAACACTGAGGTTTTGTAATTATGGTTATGTATGTGAAGCAACACATTACCACATTACTGTTATTGCTGCTGTTATTTCTTTGTGCAGTGACAGACATGGGAAGCATGCACTAAACTCACTAGACTGATGTTTTGAGCACAAAGTTATGTACTTGTATTCTGATTATGATTCTGTGTCAGTGTGCAGACTGACTAATACATCTTTGTGTACATTTTTCTGTTTCTATTTTGAATTAAAATTCTAAGATCCACTAGCAAAACCTGAATACTAGAAGGTTGTTTCCAGTACTGGTCACACAAAGGCAGCCTAAAAATGGTAGTAGAAGTAGTAATATCACTACTAGTGGCAGTATAGCAAGCAGTAATATCAATACTAATGATAATAACATGGAAAACTCCTTTGGCACATGCACTATTTCTTTGGCATTGGTCACCTAAAAGAGTTATCTATGAACACCACTGGATGTTGAACAGTGAGAAATATAATAAAGTTCCTTGGTGGAATAAGAAGAGAGCTTGAAAGTTTCAATATAAGAAATTTGAATAGAAAACAAGCACTCTGTCTAATATGATCTTTCTGTCACCTGAAAGCACAGAAACACACAAAAAAAGTATTAGACAATCTATTCTAAGACTTAACTGCCATTACAGTTAGGACATCTCCTTCTACTCCTCAACAAAATCCAACTTGCAACAATTCAACTCATTGCTTCCTATATGGACACTAGTGGATGCACAAGACTAACTACAGAACTTAAGACATATATATTTGTAGAGGATATTTTTCAGCTACTGCCTTGATGATTTTATACCTCTTTTCTTATCTTCTGGCTTCTTACATAGAGATTCAAGGGCCGTTCCATTAGCAGGTTAATATAATAATCCATAGAGCATATAAAGAATTTCTTCATGGTAATATATTTGCTCCCCTGCATCTCCAGGACCTTTAGACTCTTTAGGTCATTGACATTAATAAAGCAGAAAAATAAAGTTTTTATTTGAAAGCTTATAGCTTCAGAATGATTACTATAAATTCCTCACCTCAAATATATTGAGCCATTCTCCATTGCTACTGTGTAACAGGGCATTTTTTCTTTTTAGTTTCTGTCTTCCATGTTCTTATCGGAGAGACAAAAAGTTCCTACACAGGTAGCGTTTAATTAAGATTCAGAGAGTGTTGTGTATACATGTTCAGTGGAAAATGGACCTTTTTTGTTGAATACAAAGGGATTCAGTTCACATGTGAAGAAGGCACACAGGCCTGACTTAAGAAGCATTTCCAACTACGTGTATAAAGATTCTTCTAAAGGCATGGTGTGAAAATAACTGCCCCTCAAGATTCAAGCTGGAGAGAACATGAAGAAGTACACAGAAAGAGCACTTCACTAATTTAGTCTCATGGAAGAGTAAATAATTTTTTTTTCTAAATGCATAATACCATGTTTATTGGCAAGAGTTAAGAAGCGAGAAGGATTGTATGCACCACAGCATTTAGTGGTAGTGTACTACTCTATAACTTTTGTCTTTTCAGACTGGCATCTTTCATCTTTCTTTCCCCCACCTCTTGCTTCTTCAATATTAAAAAGTGTTCACCTTCTGTTCCATCTCCACAGTTAGTTGCCACTATGGAAGAAATAGATTCACTCAAAAAGCATGCAGACAGTAGCACATGCTTTCCTGAAGAGCTATATCAAATTAATCAACCACACAAAATTGTGTCATTAGTCAAAGGGATGAAATTAAGCTAATGTAAATAGGAAGAATAAATGAAATAGCTGCATCTTTTGGAAACAAGTTAAACCCAAAACAGCTTTAACCTCTCTGTCTAGATATTGTGCAGAGCTCTTCCAAGCTGACTGGGACAATAATATCTGAAACTGAAACTCATTTCAGAAAGTGTGTATGTCTGTATGCAAAGGATGGGCTTTCATATTGTTCTATTTTGTTTATATATTTCTTTTTTTCTATCTGGTTGGCAATAGGAACTTTAAGATTTCTCAATGTCCATATGAATCTCATATTATTATACAACTTCTTTGAAAAGAAAAATTAGACATGTTCATTATACACAATAAAGCATGCTGTCAGTATTCACCATCATTAACACTCATTTAAATTATTACAAGATTAGGATGATAGCAACATGTTCTATGTAGACAGAAGAACAGAAGTGTTTTTATTTGTAATGAAGAAATTGGAGAAAACTATTATCTCTTCTTCAGTATATAATTAGCTCTGCAAAAAGTGAGGAACTTCATTTATTCAGCTGATTTCCAGAACCATTAGTTATGGATTAATCCAAAATCACAAGTTTCCACTTGGGACTATAGCTGAATAGTAAATCAAACACACATGACATAAACAAGTGTTCTTCATTACAAAGGCTTTCAAGTATAATTTGCATCATAAACCTATTCTAGCAAGCTGCAAAATTTTTCAGGCTTAGAAAGACAGTGTGCTGTTTATACATTTTCCTCATTTTGAGCAATGTTATTTATAAAATTATATGAGGAAAATACAGCTATTACCAAATAAGCCCTTTTTCCCCTTAGTCTGTGGGTGTTGAATTACTCCAAAATGTATTGTCAGAATTCCAGATCTTGTATCTGTGATAAAGATATGATACCAGTGTGCAAGTAGGCACTAACTTCCTTGTGTCCTTCTGTTTTGACTTTGTCCCCTGCATATTGTTCAGTTACACATCTCTTCTAGAGCACAGAAAATCTTAAATCTTTATACCGCTTCTGGGAACTTGCTGCAAATGTACTTGCATTACACTGTTTTGTAGTTTCTTCCTAATCTGTTCTGTAACCAAGATGGAACAATCAAATTTCAGCATTTATGTTGGAAAATAAGGCAAAATTCCTTTGTTAGACAGTCTATAAGGTTAAAAAATCAGAGATTCAATGCTGAAAAGAGGTGGCAAGCTGTCTCAACTTCTCTTTGGCTGTGGAAGGACTATGACAGTAGATGTATGTTGTCTGCATGCCATTAATTTTATATTTTGTTGCTTTCCAACATTTGTTTACTTAAGTAGAAACTTCCTCTTGAATGGTTCAGTATTTAATATTTGGGAGGTCTGTGGTTTTGTATTTTATCCATGCCGCAATGTCCTTTTAAGACATTTTTCAAAAAGGTTAGTTTCACGTCTGTTAATAATTTTTGTTTTCATGACTGAGGCTAAGTAAAGAAGCAACATTCCAACATAGTGTGAAATATCTGGCTATGTTTATTATTAAGAAGGCTATCTTATAACATAGTCTTGTTTATAATGCAAATCACACACCAGTGCGTAAGCTTTTCCTCTTGAAAAACTTTATTTCCTCTAATGTTTTTTTCATCATATGGGACTACCTTACAACTGTCACTTGATGAATTAATGCTGAATTATGTAGAGGAGCTTGCTGACAGTTTTACTGTAGAGTAAATTTTGCTTAACAATCATTTCTTTAAGAGTTTTTATGAAAACAGATAAGAAAACGTTTTGTACATATTACTAATGTGATACAAAATAAGCTGTAGGTATTAAGGGAATAGCACAATAACAGATTACAGAATGCTTTACTATACTGATTCATTTATGTAGGATTCTCTTTTTGAAATTGGGTCCAAGATTAAGGTCAGATGAATACTTTCTGCTTATTTCAGCTGGTCTTGCTTTTATCAAAGGCAGGATCTTCATATATTCATATATTACCTTGCCTGGTTGCATATCTCAAAAAACATCTGGTCCTGGTACTTCTTAATGGTATTGTCTTAAGTATTTTTATTAACATGATTAATAGCAATTGAAGCAGGAACATCAAAATTCTACTGAAAAAAAAAAAAAAACCAAAAAAAAAAACAAACCATGAGAGAAGGTATTAAAATACAGTTTTTAGTGACACACACTTAAATTAGAGATTGGCAAACATACCAGATTCACAAAGAATTACTGAGAGTTTTAACTGTCTAAAAATATCATCATTAGCCTTTGAAATAATAGTCACTGGCCTTGAGATAACAGATTACTGAATTCCTCAATGATCAGCAAGGACTGTCATTCTCAGCTCACCCTGGCCTGCTCCTGTCAACAGCAACTCTGGAAATGAGAGGAGGAACATATCCAGTACATTGCTGCTGGTGTTATCTTTTTGTCTTGTTGCATTTCACAGATAGTTTTCATTATTTGCAGGTGGAAAAACAGTATGCTATTTGAAGATGAAGTTAAGTTATTGGGCAGCAAATAAAAGTGCTTTTTTGTCAAGCTTCTTGAGAAAATTCTATGAGAAGTCACTTACTACACTTGCATACAGCATAAATTAGTTCCAGATTAGATGAAGAGACTTGGTTAAAGCAGCATCAAGACTTAATCTGGCACCTTCAGAAACTTGGCCGACAACACAGATTACAAACTGCTATTATTCTTTATAGATTTTTGGACTTCATAGTACTTTTCACAGAAGGGTTCATTATTTTTCTGTAAACATTGATTAATTGCACCTGTACTGGCAAACACAATGCATGTCCACATTAGAGACAGGATAGGCAAGGTAGATATTTAAGTAGACACTGGTGATATCACAGGATAGAAGCCATAGAATCTATGGCTGTAAACTAAACATAATGCAGAGAAGTTCTGAATAGAGATTTGTCTTGCCAGAGAGGAAAGGGAACTAGAGTTACAATAAGACAAAAATTTAATTGCTTTCTGGAAAATTGAGGTGAAAAAAAAAATTAACTTACTGTATTGTGTCCTAAAGAAATAAGGAGTCCCCTTGTGCCCAGTGTCTGGGCAGCACACAAGATGTGAGAAATGCTCTGTTCCCCAGGCAATGGAGACCTAGAGCTGTGGATATTCTTCCACCAACATGGGATCAGCATTATACAAAGCAGTTCTAAATCTGACTGTGAAAGGTAAAAGAGAATGGTGCCTTGCTGGGCACCACTCTCACCATTATAAGAAGTTTGATTTAATATGTGAGTTCATGTCTTCTTTGGCCAGAGGTTCATTCCCAGCAGGAGAGATGGTAAAGGCACCTTTTGCTCCAGGCATTCTTCTACAACTTTTAATTATTTTTTCTGTGTTCATTTTGTTTTAGCAAATTAATTCCAGTTTAATGATACATTTATGGTAGTTACCAACAAAAACAATATTCTGGCAAGAGAAGTTTTGGATGGGTCTTCCAAATATGTCAGGTGTTAAAATACCTGCATTGCTTTCACTCCAGCTCTTAGCTTCCATCCATACACAGCAGGAAGTCACTATTCCAACTTTTCTTAAGCCTGTAATTCTTATTAATGGTAGAACTAAGCCGTACTGATTTCATGTGTAGTCCAACACCCTTCATTTTGGCTTTTCAGAAGACACAGAAACAGCTATAGCTTATATATAGATCAAGGTGAATAACGGATATAGACAAAGTCAAACATATCCTAAATATGCTGGACTCAGAGTGGACACAGTAGAAGGATGCTTTAATTGTCCTTACAGTAGAAACATCAAAATCGCTGCTTTCAGATTTGATGTGCTCTTAAGCTTCTGTCTGTGTAGCAATTTCTCTTTAAAGATATCAAAATATTTAAAAAATGTTGGACCAAACCATAGAAGTGACAGGAGATTAGTAAAAGTTCCTCTTTGCAAAATGGTGACAGGAACCTAGGTCTTTTATCTTGGAACACATAAAGAAAAAGTCAGGACTGGAATTTAATATTTGGCAATGAGAAAATGGTGATTTCAAGGCATCTTTTTTTCTCTTCTTCTTGTTTTGATTTGATTTGCTATATATGTCAAAAATGTCTTGATTATTTTTTCCTGATAATAGGTGGATCTAGTTTTCCATGTGGTCATCCAAACTTTGCAGAGAACTTAAACCAATGTATTACTATGGTCTGTGGATATGATTTGTGGGTACTATCAGTGGATGCACTCCTATTTAGTGCACTTTGAAGAACACCAAAGTAAAGAGTAATATTTATAATATCCATCCAAACTATGCAAAATGTTACTGTTTTCATATTACTTTAAAAAAAATAGCTAAAAGACATTAAGATTTTGTATTCAAAAGCAAAACAATGGAGTCTTAAAAGTCTTTCCCCTCCCACTCTTGCAGTCTGTCCGTCTCTATAATCAATTAAAGTTGCACTGTACCTCTTTTTCTAGAGTATTCTTAGCTCTCTAAGAAGAAAATAGACCACTTGTTTCGTTTCCAGAAAACGTTTAACTAGCAGAGATAATCACATTACTACTGCCATTTTTGTGAGTCTACAAGTTGCTTTTGTTGAATATTCAATGACCACATTATATTTAATGTAACAGACATAAGAAAGTGTGATTTTTTGTTGAAAATACAAGAGCTGCATTGTAGTTCACTTATTATTTGGTTCTTCTGTACACTTTCATAGCAACACCTAGTAACAATTTCTTTTTATATTTCAAGTTTTATCTATAGTTTTATAGATCAAGTCATGATCAAGACTCTTCCATTCTTCCTTTACAAACACAGAGAAAAAGGGATCATTATTGCAAAGAGTTTGCTGTGACACCTACTAGCTTATTTGTGATTAAGATTTAAGTGGGTGCTTCCAAAGTTAAAACTTACTTCTCTCCACAGAAATGTAACTGATTCACACCTTAATAGGAAGAAAGGAGGATAAATTACCCATTGAGAGTTTGTAATAGTTTAAGTATAAAGGTTAAAGCTGACTTCAGTTAAATCAATAGTAAAATCCATTTACTTCAGGGTCATGGTGAATCACTGAGAGTTTCCCATGCAGTAATTTTAACTCACTGTTAAAACTATTAGTGCAAACAGGAGAGCAGAAAGTTTCTGATTCCATAGAAAGCTTCAAGAAAAATGAAAAAAACCCTTCAGCCAAAAGTTTCTTTCTCATTATACTAAATATCCTCTATATTCTGCATCTAAATACAGCTAGGTTAAAAAACAAAAAACTGTAAAAAGGTAATGTTTTTGAACAATACTATATCCAAAGTCCTCACAAGTTTCAAAGCAAAGGGAAATTCTTAGTTTGCCTTATGAAATGGAAAGGTGAAAGAGAGAGGAAAGGAAGTGTTACATTAAAAGCAATAGCAAGCAATTTGCAGCTGCAATTGGGGGAAAAAAAAAAAGCTAACAGGCAACCTGCTTTTCTGCCAATGCAGGAAAATAAAAATGGGAATTACTGGTAGAAAATTTAGTTAGAAATCAGGCTTAAGATGGAGATTACAAATGTCACTTTTCTCCCACAAAGAAACTGTACTTTACTGAATGTCTGTTTATTCTCCATATTTTCTTTTTAAAACATGTTTTCAAAGGGTGTTTCTTACCTTTTGACAACTTTTTATCCCTCTAGATACCCTCCTGTTTCTGCTCAAATGATTCCAGCATTAAGAATCCTATTTCTTCCTCAATGTCTCATGCATCCATGATGTTTAAGAGAATATTTTGCAATCGCTATTGAGAAACTGGAGCTCCTGTTTCATTTTGACTCCTTCATTAAGCCATTAAGCTATAGGAAATGTTAGTTGTTGTTTTTTTTTTTTTCCCCTTCAGATTCTATTAATATTTCATTTTCAAAAAGCAACAAAACCTTCCTGTGACTGGAAGTTGCATTCTACTCAATATTGTTTGGAAACAATAAAATCTCTAATTAGTAATGGGGAGGATGTTAGCCAGTATATAGGCAAGGCCTGTTTTCCCCTTAGGCAGAGCATGCCCTTGATTTAAAGGCAGAATAACTGTGAGCCTTAGAAAGTAAACTTTAACAAGAAGCCTTTACAGTTCTCTATAAAAATCACCAGAATTGAAGTGTTCACAAAATGCTGTCTGTAAGCTGACAATAGCTGAGCTAATACTACCCATCTGGTTTTGCATCCCTTAGTGAAATAGATTTCAAGCTGCAAACTGGTCACACAGACCATCTCAACCAAAAAAAAAAAAAAAGTGAAAAAGTGAGGCTGTGTCACTATAATCTCATTTCTTCTTCTTCATTTACCAAGTGAATTTTGAAGACTGATACTGTCTTTTACTATATGCCTATATGGTATCTCATATAATGGTGATTGATATGGTTAGGCTTTCTATGAATCAGTATTATTATTTAGTATTTATTATTCTTTACAATTATATTATTGTTATTATTAATTATATTTACAAGTACTCCAATTAAGCACAATCCTTAAGATTCTGCATCCTCAGAATGAAAGGGCTTTTCTAGACTCGTCTCTGAATAGATGTAGCATGCTTAGGATGTATTATGCCTAGCAGCACGTATCATGCTGTTGTCTGTGATGCTCTAAATTACTGATGTGCCATTAAAGCACTGCTGTCACTTCCTAAAAACACAGTCTTCAGGGCCTGTCTGACTGTATGTGTGTGTGTAAGAACAGTGGCTAGCACGTTGTGGGTGTCACTGGAATACAAATGACTGTGATTCTATTGTATGTACCTCTTCTTTCACTCAGCAACAGAAAATGTTGCATTTATTATTATGATTAAGACTACAGATGTTCTCCATAGTGAGTATCACATAGTGGGAAGCCATACTGAGAAAGTCTAGCAGCTACCTAACATCTTGTTGTCAGCTGATCATAAAGGACTTTCCAAGGTTATAAATACCACATGACTCATTGTGCAGATGGGGAAATTGAGGCAAAGAAAGATAAAGTGTTTTGCTTGTTAGGCTAGTGTTAGAAGCAGCAGGAGGAAAAAATGGAAACTCAATAAT
This sequence comes from Merops nubicus, assembly GCF_000691845.1. Taxonomy (NCBI): domain Eukaryota; kingdom Metazoa; phylum Chordata; class Aves; order Coraciiformes; family Meropidae; genus Merops; species Merops nubicus. The sequence continues at coordinate 38,560 of NW_008612703.1, forward strand.
ATTTCTTTTTTTTTAATCTAGGTGTTTTAAATTATTGTATACTCCAGCATCAGCTTTTATTAGATCATCTCTACTAACAAGATGCACTAAATTTGCTACATTTTTTAATGGAAATTATAGTACGTTGATTTTTAAATGTATTATAAAAGTGTTTTTCTTAACCGTCAGATATGTAGGACTCAAACCATCTTCTCTTTTTCTTTGTGGAAAGCTTCTTATTAATGACTTTAGAAAACAAAATGAACTACTGACATGTCTTATTCCTAAAATGATATTAATTTGAGGGATTTTCAGAATCTAGAAGCACAGAATAGAAAAAAAAAATATGTTTTCTACTAGTTTTCCTCAGTGTACCTTCTCACTCTTTTTTTTTTTTTGTTACTTAGAAATTCTATATAACTGACATTTCTGTAGCTTTCTTCTACCTGTGACATAACTTTGCTATCCATTTTGCTGCCCCCAGTTCAGTGAAGACATTAAATGCAAACCTATGCCTCAGTGACTATAGACGATTTAAATACATTTTTAGCTTAAAGCATTTGTGTAGGGGGCTTTATAGACTATACAATAGTGTTGTAGCTTTGGGGTTTACATGCAGAACAGCCCTCTGCCCTGGAAATAATAACCTCATCCTGACTTTATTCTTACAAATTCTTCCTTTAAACATATTTCAGCAGTGAAACTATCAATTTAGCATCCTTGCAGACTAAAGTTATGTCTGTGAACTCCTTTACAAATATTTTGTAAAGAAGTAATTTGTTTATAGTCTGTTAGTTAAGACACCTGGAATTTAAATTTGTGGTATCATAAAAGCATAGACATCTGATATAATTTAAAACAGCAGTGTTTTATTTCTACTGTTGTTATTGTCTCTGTGTTAAAACTCGTACTATTTTCTATGCACCATTCATATGTACATTTTAAATTTATCTTTTCTTCTGAACTATTTTGTGCTTCTGTCTTTGCTTTCCTCACATGTAATATTTTCATTAAATATTAATTTTAAATCATTATAATCTAGTCTGCTGTTTTACTCTGGAATAAAATAATCAACCTAATATGAAACGTTATTTTAGTACTTAGTACTTCTGTCTGTACTTTGTATCATGAGAGTTTTGTACAAATGATGTTGGGTGATAGGCTGTCGGAGGAAGAAGGAAAAGAAATTGTTATTTACTTTGTATTTTGCTTTGAAAAAAAAAACCAAAAAACTGATTCTAATCATCATGTCCCTTAAAAATATAAGTTACATTGACTGGGTTATCACGGATGACCTAATCCAAAGCCTATTAGGAGTCTGTACAGCCTGTAGGAGTCTGTACAGTAACTTAAATGGTTATTGATTAAACCTTGAGTTAACAGCGTTTTGCAGTACTCTTTCTGTCTGATATCATGAAAATATCTTTCTCACTACACTCGCCCCAAACTGTTTCTTTTTTGGGAAATAGCATGTGATTGGCACATTCAAGACAGTGATTTGAAATATGCTTTTGTGTGGTTAAAGGCTACAGAGAAATGGGTCTATTTTTGACATTTAGGTTGCTTGGTTGCTGCATAATTTGGATATTCTTACACTAATTGCCATGAGCCACCACAGCTCCTTTCACCTGCAATCTTCAGTGCAGAAACAATGACCTTGAAGTAAACAGTAACTTCCAAGCTGTGAGTATATTCAAATGGTATCTGCATGCACATGTAGAGGAACACACACATACAAGTATATACCATGGGTTGGAGCCAGATTTGTACTAGGGTTTGCGATGACATAGTTTGAAATTGGTTACAAGCATAAAAATGGAATGCTGCCAGTCATCACTGTATGAACTGGTGGAGCATTTGATGAACTAGAAGCTCTTGGGATAAAATTAGGTCTTTTAATCATATACCTTTGACTAAATTAACTTTTCTGTGAGTACGAATCTCTGAAAAGCAATTCTAATGTTTCAAATTCCTAACCACTGCTGAACAAATTGCTCTTTCTAACAATTAACACTCCAAATAAATTTTTCTTCTTTTACTCAGAATCCACAATTTTTACCATAGTATAGTATTTGCTGATAGCTGAAGGAGAGTCATACACACGTGTCTTCATTTGGATATACACAATCATTACTTTAGAAACAAAAAACTTAAGACATTAGTTAGCAGAAAAAAAATAGATTTTTTTTTGTGGGAAACAATATATGATAATCTTGCCTGTGTGAACTAGGATTGTACTTCTAAAAAGGTCCAGGACATTGGTATTTTAAGTAACAACATTAATGAGGACAAGAAATCTAGTTTGCAGTAATTTGGGAGATCTTCTATGTCACAAAGCACATTTATTCTTTTTCTATTGGTCTCACTCTAGTGAAAGGATGTGGCTTTACAGACAGGAGAGATGAAACAATCCCTATACTTTTTAAAGTCTCTTTCAAACAGTCTAAACCAGGTTTTCTGTAGCCTTACTGATGAGCTGTGAAATGAAAATTGTGACCAAAATGTGATATTGCTGAAATTTACTTTGAAAAATAAATAAGTGCATCATTGTATTAGATATCCTGTGCTCCGAAAATTTTGACGTTGGAATTGGCATTACCATGGTACCACAAGTGCCAAAGACTTATGCTAGCTGTACTTATCCCTGTCCACGAGGGAGCTCTGAAGGTTCATGCCCCTGCCCTCTTCCTTATGAAGTGCAACTGCCCACATGCCCTTGCTAATGACCAAATCCACAGATGAGTCCAAACACTTCATTTTACATTTTTTGTGGTTTGGATATTAAAGCATCATCTGTTTTCCCATTACTAAGTGTAGCATTATTTTTGCCAGCATCATGACCACAGTGACTTTTACACTAATTCCTGTTTAAATCTCATTGCTGTTTAAGCACTTTGCTGCTGCTGTTTAATAGTTACAGATCCAAGTTTTCTGAAATGTTCCAGGAGTACAATGGGCCACATCTCTAAACAAAATGCATTAAAAGGATTTTGCATGAGTTCGGTATACAACATTGGTTTCTGTACCTTCCTAAATTCTTTCTATAGTATTCTATCTAAATCTCAAGTATTATAGCTTAAATCAAAAGAAAACAGTTTCTGAGAGGACAAATCAGTCAGACAATTCATGTCCCAAAATAACTGACCCAGAAACAACTCCAAAACCACCAATATAGCAGCATCTGGAGATCTGTGAAGAACCAGATGCTGCTGCAAAAATATCTTCCACAGTTTGACATTTGGTGCTGTGACTGACGTCCAAAATACAGTTGTAAATATGATGGAACGTACCACCTCCCTACCACTACATCTCTTTTTTTTTAATAGAGAAAAACACTATATAACATGATTTAAGACTTCCAAGTAGTTTGGGAGTGAGGAAATGACAACCAAGTATCTGTAAACAAAATAAAGAAATAGAGTATCTTGCTCTGTATTTGAGCTTCCAGTCATTTTCACATAGATGAACTCCCATAGAAACTCTAGAACTGACTCAAAGACATGAATTAATTCTCAGGTTTTCTTTAAAATGTCACATATCAGGATTTCAAAATACATTTATCAAATTTCAGAATATCTTGGGAAATAGTCACTGCTTATTGTTATATGTTTACTGGACTTGGAAGTTTACTTTTAGTGAAAGTCAAATGTTAAAATAGACTTTTTTCTTAGCTGAGAATATTTATTGCAAATTAAATACTTTTTTTTTTCTGCCTTTACCCTTGGATATACTTGCTTTCCTTTTTGCAGAAGCAGATATCTTGATGAGGTGTACTGTCTGGTCTACTTCAGTTTTATCTGTTTGCCTTCACTTTATATGAGGTTTTTCACCTACTAGGGCTAATCTTGTGATCTGCTGAAGATGATAGGCTGAAGATCACCAAAGCCACTCATCAAGCAAAGAATAAAAAGAGACTGACCTTGATCATACATTGCAAGAAGTGGTTTAGGTAGAAGATGCACAGAGTAGGATGAGAAAAAGCAGAATAGGACAACTAGGATGAGATGAGCAAATTAACAGCTGATGTTTATCAGCTAAAAATGATCATGGATACAGGAATATTGAGCCAGCTTCTTTTGAACTCATTTGAACTAAGATTTCAAAATTAATTATGAGGTTTCTGTTTCCTAATTGCCATGCATCACTTAATCTTGGTAACCTGTGTGGTTACCAAGTTACCTGTGTAACTATCTGCTCTGTGAACCAGAAGCAATTCTAAAATTATTTTAGATCAGAACAAATTTTACACCAAGTCATATTGTCCTGCCTTCGCTCCATGCAAAAACTGGGCAATCAGGCAGTTCTGTGAGACAGCCAAAGTGATTTTATTCATAAAGTCACAATAAATAGTGCAAATATGTAAACTTTCAGGTTAGGTTATGTGTACTATAGAGACACTTGCAAGGAGAGGGAAGTGGGACCAATCTGGACAATAGGTAAATTATGAAATCACCTTTTTTATATATGAGTTGCCAGTTTCTTTAAACCATTTTAGCCTTGAGCACATGCTTAACTTATTTTGAGTGGTTTCCAAAATAGTTAGAGGCCACTCTAATTTAGGAAGTGAAAGACTATGGCAGCTTACTATATATGTAGGTAGCAATGGCTGATCCATTGTACTGTGACTGAGGCTAAGTAAGTCAAGTTTAATTGTGTTGCTGTTACTTTGTGTGTTCCCCATCTGTTAGTAGCCACCTGTTATATCCCATGTTGATTCCTGATTAGGGCCTCTAGACATTGCTACAACAAAAAATAAATAGCAGTCTAAATAATAGCAATGCTTTTCAGGATGCTATGAATAAGTGTATCACTCCTGAATTCATTTTGTGAGGAAAAAAACCCAACCCAAACCAAAAGCACATGTTTAGAAGAATCCATGTACGTTCTTCTTGTTTGTTTGTTCGTTTGTTTCTCTAGGCCAAGAGGTGTTGCTTTCCTTACATATTTATTCCTCAGAGATGATTGTGTTGGGTGAAAACAATGCTAGGATCTTAAAAACTGGGTAATGATCTTTGGTTTCCCTCTTGAGATCCTTTAGGGAGACCTAAATTAGGAATTAAGAGGACCTTATAGTGCCTGAAATCACTAGTCTTTTTTGGATAATCTTGATCAAAGAAAATTCTCAAAGTAACAATATATCTTAACTACATGGCTTGGTTTTTTTTTAACAAAATTTAAATGTTTTCACTGATTAAATGAAAAACAAGATGTTTTCACGCATTCCTGGGACACAGATATGAGAAAAAAAATGAAATTGACCTCATAAACTCAGCATATGTGGTTGTTTTAATCCATGACTGAAGCTGAAGAAATGACTCGCCTCTGCACCCTCTACAATGTGCTGTGACTTAAATGCATAGCTGACATATAAGTTTCCCAACCAAGTTCTCAGAAAAACAAACAAAAAAAAATGGTGCCAAGAACAACTCCCTGTCTCGTGACTGAACCACAAAACCACATTAAAAGTTTTATTTTGTTTATTTGCTTGCCTATATTTTAACATTTTCCTTTTTTGTTAATAATTAAAATGGTTTATCATTTGGTCATAAATTCATTTTTGCTTTATTTTTCCAATTTTCGTATGATTGAAGTAAACACTAAAATAGAACTAAGGTAACATTTTTAAAAGTACATCAAATGCACCCTGTGATTTTTTCCCATATGTAATTTGGAAAACTCCAAGCGGTAGTAAAGGAAGAGGGTTCCTGGGATGGCAATATGATGGGAATTGGATCACCTCAAATTTACTTAGTCCAGTGGCCAGCGTGGTTAATCTGGAGGTGGAAACAGTGGTAATTGAGGCTGCCATTACAAGAACATGCAGGATGCTTTAAGGCCCAAACAAAAGGGACATTTTGGTCAGTGTGGTGCAGATGCAGTTTTAGAATTTGAAGATTTCACAGTGATTACTTGAAGGGCATGAATCAACTGATGCTATCTCAACTGATGCTCAAGAACCAGCCAGTGAAGAACAGGTCTCCTTCCCTGTCATTTGGGGCTCCACATGTACTCCAGTTATTTGTCCCCATCTGGCAGCTTTCATAGCTCTTTGGACATTCCCCTTGCATAACCTTGTGCATAAACCTCCCTGTAACTCGAATTCACAAAGTAAGTCCATATGCGCTGACTCAGGCTGTGGTTTGGAAAAGTGATTGTTTTGGTAAGTTGGAAGTGTCAACCGTGGCAGCTGATTGCAAGTATCTGGCTAAGACTTTCTCTCCCATTTGCACTGGAGGGCTGCACATGTAGACAGAACGCTAAGTACATGCAAGGACCCAGTGAGTACTTCTTAGTCTCTGAATCTACAAACTGAAATTTGCGTTGACAACAAATATATTGCACTAAGCAGCAAAACCCTTGTCATCCCAGGCACGTTTTATGAAACCAGTATGATTAAAGTCCTCATTCCATTTTAATATGGAGGAAAAAAACACATGTTTTTTGTTGTCTAACATGGTGTAGTAATATTAATAAGTTAGGGGAAAGCCAAGACTATATATAGCTTATCATCCTATCCCCTGTTGCCCACATGTGGTGCATAAAGCATCATCATACTAATAATTTAATTCCTGTGTGTCTGTAAGAAATCTACAGCATGGAAAAGTTATTGCTCCCCCTATATATTCCTGCCAGTCTGTGTAATCCAAGGCATCTATCTCCATATCATTTTGCAAAGTCAGGTTCAAATGGGTAGATAATAACCATCTCTCACATCAGCTCTACTTGTCCTGTCAGCTTTCCTAGTATCTCACTATAACAAGAAACTGCAATAAAAGCTATATTGGATGAGCGAACCTGAGAAGTTTAAGCAGAGCTTCTTTGTTCAGCGCACCCATCTGCATATTAGAACAGTCATGCAAATTTATTTGAACTCAGCCAAACATACTTGGCTTGAAAACTAAGTTGGCAGTACTGTGGGAACCAATATATTTTGTGGTATTTCTGACACAGTCACTGCCAAAACCTTGTAGTTCATGAAAACTGATGGAAAAAAAAAAAAAAAAATCTTAAACTTGAGGAAAGGTTCAAGTAATTTCTTATTATATCCAGATGGGATTGTTATTCCCTAATCATCACCAGTGAACAATGAAAGTATAGAGTAGTGAGATAAGTATAAATGAAAATCTATGTTTGGTGAGCAAGATTTTCAGATCCTCATTGAGGATCAGCTGAGTTTCATAGAAACACATTGTAAAACTTGACCTTCCAATGGAGCCTTGAATCTCTGTTAAGAAAGTTTGAAGACGTTTTCTTGAAAGTCTAACTGTGAGGTCCTGTTTGCTCATCTCTGTTCAGCCAATATGGATGACGTAGCCATTTTCTTGGAATGTATTCCAGCTGCCTGCTATTCCTTCCTGTAGTAGGATCTTTTGTTTAGCTGTGACCAAATAATATTTTCATTTTTCCTCTCCTGGTGTATTTGTGAACTTGTTGGTTGATCTGTCTCCCAACATGTTAACAGATTTTTTTTTTGTTCTGTAGATGAGTGGCATGAAAAAAAATCAACATTAGTTACTCTTGAACAAGATCTTGTCATGTAAATTCATGAATCAAATTTCTCATTCACCAGTTTTGCTAATCTACTTAGTTAACAGAGTCAAGCGGTAGACAATATATTTTAACTAGATAGCAAATGCAACTGTTTGAGACTTTTCAATAAACTGAGGCTAATCTATCACAATGATTTTACAAATGATTATGACTTAGCTTATATCTTTGGAGAGAGAAAGACTCAATGACAAATTATGTTTGCAAAGAATGTCACTAACAATATGAAATTCAAAACTCTAAAATGATTCTATACAATTAAAGGTAGAACAATACAGCAATTAATAATATAATATTGAAGAAGAAATGAAAAAAATATTTCCAGAAGATTGACCGGTGCAGAACAGAATGGGAAAAGATACAGGAACAAGTGAGAAGGAGTCTAAGTTATATCAGATAGCATATGAAGCTATGGAAAGTGAGTGAAATAAAAATAAAGAAAAAAATACCCAGAAATACTTTATTTTAATATTCCATTGGAGGTCTAAGAGATAATAGGGCAGCATGTAGGACAACATGTTCAAGGGATGTGAGGACAGTGTTAAGCAACAAGGTTATTTTTTCATGTCAGCCTTCAGCAAAAAGATGATAAACTGTTAATAAACCCTTGACTAATGTATTGAGAGTATTTAGAATGAGGCTTTGTCAGAGATGAGGAGATGGTATGGGAACACAACAATTCCCATAAATAAATAATGTTTAATAAAATGACAATTGTTTTATTAAATAGGCTAATGCTTCAGGGGTGATGAGAACAGGCTGACTCCAAAGCCTTCCTGCCTTGTATTACAAAGTGAATGCCAGGCTGCTACACACATGTTGTCAGAGCTGCTGTGTGGTATGACTGTCTCCTGACTAAGAAAACCTCTAAATTATCAGTTTTCAGTCACCTTTTTGTCTGCCCACGCCACTCTCATGACAGCTCACCTGGAGTACTGTGACCAGCTCTGGAGCCCACATCATAATAAGGACATGGACCTGTTGGATTAGGTCTAGAGGAGGGCCATGAAGATGATCAGAGGCCTGGAATATCTCTCCTGTGAGGACAGGGTGGTTGTTCAACGTGGAGAAGAGAGAGCTCCAGGAAGTGCTCATTGTGGCCTTTCGGTATCTGAAGGGGACCCACAAGAAAACTGGGGAGGGACTTTTTACGAGGGCTTGTAACAATAGGATGAGGGGTAATGGGCTCAAACTGGAAGAGGGTAGATTTAGACTAGATTTAAGGAAGAAGTTCTTCACTCTGATGGTGGTAAGACACTGGAACAGGTTGCCCAGGGAAGCTGTGGATGTTCCATCCCTGGATGTGTTCAAGACCAGGTTGGATGGGGCTCCCTGGTTTAGTGGGAGGTGTCCTTGCTGAAAGCAGGGTGGTTGGAACTAGATGATCTTTAAGGTCCCTTCCAACCCAAACCATTAATTTCTATAGCTTCAATGGCTTGATGGTTGAGTCCTCTACAAGCTGTTAAATCAGCCTTAATCTTGCCTTCTGAAGAGACTTGTTCACCCTCTGCATCCTTACTGCTTGTTGTCACTTTGGAGGTAGGCAATATTTTGTCTTTCTGAAATACTGTTTACATTATGTGCTAACAGGATTCTCATTAGCTCCCCAGCTACCACCTTTATTTCCCATAAGTAATAGCTACCCAATGTCTTTTACAAAGCCAGATAGTATTTTTTTTTTTTTTTTTTTTTTTTTCCCCCCCATTTTGGGTGGGTACTGGAAAGGATTGTGTTGGCAAAGTCTTCTATACCAGCACTAAAATGTGCAAAGTCAGAAGTCAACAAAAATGTCAAACTCAAAGATTAATGTAGGTATATTTGTCACATATGTCTACATTACACTATCTGCTTCCCTTAACCTAGCTCTGTAAGCTACTGTATTGTATGGAAAGCCTTGAGCTCGCACATCTTTTAGTACTTTTTGACTACGTTCTTGGATATTTTCATTCCACATACTCTCTTCAGGACATGAAATCTATAGTGACCATCTTTGCTATTGCACATTAATAGAAGCATGATATAACAAATGCTATTGTTAAAACAAAATGCAGTACGTCATCAGGACTCCTTGATACCCATCTGAAAGTCCTTGTTATGCTCTCATATTACTCTCATCAAGTGCTCTCTTGGAAAGTAAGGATCTTCCTTTACTGCATGAATCCCTGAAAAAATTGCACTAAGATGAATTAACTTATTCATTGACAAGTTTTGCTTCGTAACAAGGTAATTGATGAGAAACAACTATTCCACAGAAAAGAATTTGCAGAACACGAAGAGATCAGTAGAAACTGCAAAGGAAAACTATTTCTTTCCAAAGAGCTGTTTTTGAGGAAATAAAAAATACAACGGCTAGACAAAGTAGTTATTATGTGTTAAGGTCCTTTAAATCCTTTTGTAAAAATCACTCACAGCTATGTTTCTAGCTCATTTTCACAAAAAAAAGAGAGACAAACTGTACCTATACACCAGAAACATTAAGATGCATGAGGAGTGTGGCAATAATCACTAATTTTCAATGTGAAAAGATGAGGGCACCAAGAGGGAAGTAAAAGGGACAAGATTGTGCATAATTGAGTATGTATATGTAAGAAATTGAGATTAGGAAGTAGCAAATGTCATAGATGAGGTGCAATATTTAAGGCAAGAAGGACTGAAAAATTCAGAGAATTTTGCTAAATTAACTAACAGAACAAAGGAGAATAAAATTAATGTCATGTGGTCACTGGAAGGAAACATTAAGCTGCTCTGGCACCGCTAAAGCCTAAATTAAACTAAATTTGATTAGATTTGAAATTAGTAAAGGAAAAGGAAACAGGGAGAAAAATCACAAACTAATGGGAAATTTGAAAATACCAAATTTCAGTTATCCCCAGAAAATAACTAGGAAAGAATAAACACATTACTTAAACACATGACATTTGTTGAAAGAGTGCCATGTGGAGAAAGGGTTGTCAAGAACAATACTGAACTAAAGAGTAATAGAATGTAGCTATAATTAATGACTATATATGGAAAGATCTATTATATGATTCTATTTTACTTTTTAATAAAAATTGCAAATACTTTGGTCTAAATGATTAAATTAACTGCATTTTCCTATTGCATTTTATTGGTGGAAATAGATTTAACAGTATTTTTTTAAAAGAAATTGCTTATAAGTACAAAACTTTTTTTGGAGGGTTATACGTTATAAATATTATGTACAGTGAAAATAAATACATTAGGTATTAGTTCCAGTGTTTAGGTCATAAACAGAATTATAACTGTTTTACTTTATAAATCCACATTATGGTATGTGAAGTATCACTGTAGGAACAGCATAATTATTTTACTAGGATAGTATTTATATTTCACCAGGGGAGTGGAAGAACATATTGTCAATTAAAGGTGTATCACCAAGGGACAGATTAGGCAGATTTTGTACTTGCTGCATTTAATGCAATTGAAGGTATACCTCTTTCTGTGCCAAATCCTTTTAAACATGGATTAGTTTCAGAATTAATGGAATTAGTTCTTTTCAAAAGCATTCAGGTTCAACTTATGTCCTTGGTGGTTTTATCAACTTCATTAACAATTAGAAGGCTCCACTTAGTTTTGAGTCAGACCAACACAAAATTATGTGGCCACATTAGTTCTGATTTTAAAATTACGAAAACCTTCCAGGCTTGCCTAGACTTTCACAAGTGTTTGCATTCTCCTTGCCTGAATGCCAAGCTGATAACAGATCTGTCTTGTTATAAATATTTCAGACAGTTTACCTTGTCAAAATTAAAAGTTTTTCAGATTTCCCAGTCACAAATTTATTTTTGAACTGTCATTGTTTATCTTTAGGATTTCGCAATACCTAATTGTGTTTAAATATATGAAGAAACATCCTAACAGTAACAGATCTTTCCAGTAGATCTTCCAGTAACAGAATATCACTCCTGATAAGACACATGAAAAGGCAGCACATGCTCTCCTCCAAGCAACACAGTACTACTTCTCCTATTGCAATCTCCAGCCTGGCCAGCAAATAGGCAACGCTATTGGATCTTGATTACAGCTGCTGCCTGCCTGGCAGATTTTGTTATCTCTTATCCATGTCCCTGTGAAATGGATATGAAGGTTTGTTCTACCTATATAAATGAGGAGGAAGGTTTGTTCTACTAGAGTGACTGAGCAGAGTCCAGATCCAGTGCTTGGCTATCACAGATACATTAATACTGGTATATTTCTTATAGTTACATTTAAAGCATTGCATTTAAAAATTTAAAAAAAAATAAATAAATAAATAAAAACAAAAACAAACAACCCCCCCTTCCCAACAGTTTAGGCATATAATTTTAAAAGCTAATTTACATCAATCTTTGATTTCCAGTTAAAACATTTATTTATTCCCCTCTTTTTTGAATTTGCCTTTTCATTTTCTTTCTTTTGTTTTCTCTTCCTTTTTATCTTTTTTCCTTCTTTAGTTTTGACTTTTATTCACTATACTTTTTCCAATTTTATTTCCTTTTTTTTCCCTCTCTTCTGGTTCATTTTTTCTTTCCTTCTTTTGCAGCATTCAAGAATTCATATTTTACCATTATGCTAGGATAAGCCATCAAAATTTTTCTGTATTCTATTTCAGCTCTTTGCTATAAGTACAAAAATCATTAATATGTCACTATGAATAAGTCCAAGTCCAGAAAGACTGCACCGAAAATTGCTGTAACATTATAGAAGATCATACACTTTCAAAAAAGGATAGTATGTGAATGGTTATGTTATAGCTATATTGTATGTATTGCAGACTAACAAATGAGAGTATAGGCATATGTTTGTTTCATGTTGTAAGGTAAACTGCTTTATTGGCCTTTCTGAACAAAATCTGGTTTATTAATTTGTCATCCTCTAATTTGATTTTTATTACAAAGAGAAATATTTCATTTTGCTGGTTTGTTTGAAATGAATCTTTAACATCCTGTAAAATAAATTTGGTTTGAATGAATCTCAACAGATGTGGCTTTCTTTATTATCATCTTCAGTTTGTTTTCTCTACAGAAAGTCATTAATGAATGAAATGACTATGCCAAATGTAGCTAAGTAAACAAATGGCATCCCATATTACACTTTGAAGCAAAAAAAAAAAAAAAAAAAAACAACCCCAAACCTAAACATCCTTGCTTTTTCTTTACTTCTCTTTAACTTTAATTACAAATATGTGTATGGAAGTTCAAAGTGTAACCATATTTAGTGTAGTTCTTGAGCTAGGAGGTTTAGATAGAAATAATAACACGACTATTCAGTTAAGGCAGAACAAAGTTGAACACAATCTGCAAAGCAGCACAGGATAAATACATGGTTTGATAATTGTACTTTCATCAGTACTGATCAAAACAAGTGAAAGTTAAAGATATTTGCACCTACGTTTCAGCAACACCTATGCTGTAGATCACACAAATGTATATTAAAAAAAAATAAAAAATAAAAAAATTAGCCTTGTCAGTGAGAATGAGTGTCTGCACTGCAGAATTTTTCCTAACTGCAGCATCTCCAACAGCTGCTGAGGATTTAGTCTTTTATATGAGTGGTCACCAAATCTTCTGGCTTTTGTTACACGTACAGGAAATTAAAAAGATAAAACAGAAACTAATAAGTAGAGCAAGGTGTGACCACCTTCTATGAACAATTTGCTCAGTATTGTCATTCACCAGCCAACAACAGTGGGTAAGTATTATTTTGATGAGATCTGGGTGTCAGGGATTGAAGGTGCTCACTTCCAAGTAAAATAAAATACATGGGAAAATGCCTTAAAGCATCTTATTAGAGGATAAAATTTGTGATTTTTATCATGCTCAGTGAATTTGTCATCTAAATAAGGATTAAAGCACAATTTGACATCTTTGAAAATTTGTTGGTTTGGGCTTTGGAGTTTTGTTTTTCCCACCAAGGGAATCTAGACATAGCAAGTCAGAATAGCTAAACATTAGTGTAACCCTTCCAAAACACTGTAAGTGAATGTTGCCTGATCTTTATGTTCGAGTTATACTTAGCAACGAGGATGCTCATCAGGTTCACAAACTTTGTGGCTAGCATGGAAGATGGGTGTTTGTTTTAAACTTCGCTAAAAATTCAGACTCACCACAAACAAACAGGCTATTTGACATTCTTAGGATTAAACTATTCCTTTCTATTTCTAGCAGCATAAATTCCAAGAAGTAGCACTGCCTCAAACTAGCGTCTACAAAAGTGCTTGCTAATATTTTTCTAGAATTTGACAGAATAAACTAGACAAGTCTCATGTCTTTATTTTTGCTACCTTTAGGTAATATTTAGCCTTGGCTTAATTTCTCAGTGGCTGTTACTGCATAGCTTATATTTATACCCACAGGAATTAAGTAGAAATATTTCAAGAGCCCAGAAAAGCAGCTTCCATTGAAGGTGGTCCAGGCACTTCAATTGCTGCTGGCTCAGAGTCTGGGCACAGGCTGGTTTACAGGAACCAGAGAACGTTCACCACAGGAATAATGAAAACATTCCTGTGTTTGTTATTCCACCCTTGCTTTATTGTTTGAAGATAACCAAGTATAACACCAAACTCTTGTTTTGCAGACAAACTATTTTTGATAAGTAATGTTTCAAAATTTAAATTTCAGCCCATGTGTCAAGTTAGACATGGATTTATTGCTCTAGAAGATGCCTCATTGTCCTAGACGTATAGGAGGAAAGATAAAACTCAAGACTGAGTTTAAGACATAACTTTATTAATTTAACTGCTATGAGATCAAGCAGTAATACTCTGTACAGTAGAAATTATGATTCCTTAAATATTTGCACAAACTGCTGGATTCACATCAAACCTGTCACTCCACAACTGGAACCCTCAACCCTTCTACTTCCTCCTCCATTTCTTTCATCCCATTCCTACATGGGTTGATGACACCAGTGTTGGGGTTCTGTGTAAAAAGGGGTTCAGGACAGGACCCATACAGAACAGAACTGTGTACTCCCCTTCCCCCCCTCAACAGAGAGAGAGAGAGACTTTGAAAACTGATTGGGAGTTAAATGAAAAAAAAAAAAAAAAATATTGTTTAACAAGGAACAGAAAACGAAAAAAGGGAGGTAAGAAAAAAATATATACAAAGATTAGGGGTAATACAAAAATAAACAAAATATACAAAACCCTCAGAAATAGTTCCAAGTTCCCACGGAGCGAAGCACATCTCGACCTCAGAGCTGCAGGGCAGGAGTGCCGTTAGCACCCACTTCCTGCCTCTTATCAGAGTGTGTGTGGGAAGGGGAGGGAATACAATGGTTCACCCCCACCCTGGGTCCTCCCAGGTGCTGGAAGGTCACACCCCCGTTCCAAGCCTCAAACCACAACACACCAGGAAAAGGATTTTCTTGTCATTCTACACATCAGGCGTCCCAAACTTATTCCATCTTTTCTTTAGAGGTTATTTTCTTTTGAGCCTGTGCTACCAGTCTCAGATTGTCGAGGAAAAAGACATGCAGCAAGTGCACACCTACTTGCAAAATGGAAACTTTTGAAGCTCAATCTCCCAGTTTTAACATTCCATTCAGGCAACTGCAAAGAAGGCTGCCCAGTGGTGTGAGAAAATAGGTCCTTCCTTCTACCAGGAAGGGGCAATTAGTGAAGTCCAGAAAAGACCCAAAGACCCTATATTGTAGGGGAGCAGAGTGTATGAAAGTGCATGAAGATGGGAGGAGGTGGTTTACACACCTTCCATCTCATGTAGATATGTCAGTGGTTTACCCTCTACTTCTCATTATCCTGTTTACATCACCATTTCCATCATCAAACAAAAAGGAAATTAGTATACCCCAACATAAAGGCATTATTCATTTTGTTAAGAATTAAAATAGTATTATAAAGAAATTGTTGTCATAATCTGTCCAGTAATGAGAAATGTAAATCTTACTGCATTGTCATATAAAAGTAAAATCGTAGTACATGTAAATTTCAGGCCATTCATCACTACTAAGTTATAAAAAATTAGTGACAAATCTGCTGACAATAAGCTATCTAGTTGTGTCCATTATTGTTAACTATCCAGCCAAGTTAAACAATAAAAATAAAACAAATTTATAGCTAAAATAAAACAATGGATTTTAAGTGCAAAGAAAAAAAATAAAGCTCTTATATTACAGGAAGTCTCTTTATTCATTGTTCTGTGAAAAAATAGTAATGAATAGACTACTTACCTTTTTGACAGAAGTAAGAAATGGCTGGGATGTGCCCATCCGTTTCTGAAATCCAGAAATTCAGAATGCTTGATAATATGTTAGGTCTGATATTTATATCAAAATTATCAAGTTAAAAATGCAGTAATTATATTTTTATAATGTAAGACGTGCTCCAAAACATAATATAAGGGAAAAGAAACTTTTAATGGATGTTGTTCAGCTTGCTCTGTAACCTAATATAAAGGAAAAGATGCTTTTCATTGATGTCATATTCTATGGAATCAAGTCCAAAGACCAAACTGAGGTTTTCACCACAAGTGTATGATTTTTCATATCCGTATCTTAGGTAAAATCAGAAAAAAATATTTACTGTAGTTGCAGTTTATTCTACTCAAGCTATTATTAGTTACAATGACTGGTGATCTACCAGAACTGTCTTAGCTTTTCTTCACAAAGTCCAGGAAAAATATTAATTAAGGTAGCTAGTTTCTCTTACTTCAAAAGAATTTTTGTTATTCATTAAAGGTAATATTGCAGAAAGCAGTCACGAATCAAGCGAATACTTCAGATTTTAATAAGAAGAATTATACTCCTGGATTATTCCTAGCTGGCACATTCAAAACTGACACATTTACACAGAATTATAACTGTGGCATCAATTCATCATAGTCTAAAATGAGAATTGGACAGGAGCAGTCAGGAGTAGGATAACAGAGGAGGTAGGTTGGGATAATTGTTCCCCAGCAGGGAAGAAATAAACTGAGGTTAAAAGCACCCTTACTCTACAAGTGTACAGTTGTACCATAAATCTGAGAAAGTCTGCCATTATGTCTTATTAGTACTTATTTATTCTTCAAAATCAGATTAGACAGTGTATTGAAGTTAACACAAGTTTCTGTAGAGCAGTTCCGTGATCTCACGTGTGGGGCACTGCAGAATACAGAGGACTACATCTACATCTGAGAAAGGGTTGGCTGTTCACAGGTGAGCACAAGAAAGGATGATAACACTGACAAGAACCAATCAAGTATGTCCAAAAAATTGATATAAGCTTAATTTGATGATACAATAATTTTGGATACTTCCATTGTCTAGTATTTGCTCTTCATTTTTAAGACTCTTGCACAGCCCAAAATGGAAGAATAAATTTATCTCATTAAAATAGGTTTTATTTTTATAGTAATTAGATACTTACATGTCTTTTTATAAGATGTAGTGACAATATATCTAAGTTAAATAGCTATGTTTATAAAGCTTTGTCATCTCTCAACACATAACGACTTTGAAAGATGTTAAAAGCCTACGTTTTACTCTTCTACAGTGACTCCATTCAGAGAAAAAAGTTCTCACACATTTTGATAAGTGGGAGAGTGAACTTGTATTTTCCATTTGCACCTGACAAAAAGTCAGGCTTTCACCAATAATGTTATTTTAAGCATCTGTAAGAAAATCAGTAGAAGGGATGCAAAGCAGAGTATAAGAATTATGAATGCATTCGTCCACATTTCCTATAAGTTCCCCACACTTCCAAATGTCTAAACTATTTCATATCAGCTACATTGATGGCAGGACCTTTGCCTGAAAAGTAGCTGACTTCATCTCAGTCCAAGAGATAACTGAATTACGACTGGAGACTATAAAAAATAAACCTGGAGAAACACTAGCAAAAAGGACATTTCCCACAAAACAAACAGATCGTTGTCAGTCCTGATAAAACAGGTATCAGACCTCAAAGAAAATAAGGAATCAGCAATGTCCTCATTTATTTTCCATTATTTCAAGGCCTTAAAGGATATTATTCTCACTGGAAATTCTTTTCCCCCTGAGTCTACTTTGAGGTTAACCCCCAAACTCTTCCAAAAGAACTTCCTTTCTAAAAATCTTTCAGGCCTTTATACTGCTCCTGGATGTACAGTTGCTTGCAAAGGCTTGGAAAGGCGTCGTATTTAGGATACTGTAGATGAACGGTCAGTTCTCACACAGTGAATGTGATGCATGCCACATGTGAAACATAGGTGGCATGTAGAATGGATATAGCCTATCTTGTTACCCTATACACACGAGTATCATTGCCTTGTCTGTATTATGCATGCACACAAATGGAGATTATAGACAAATGGAAACTCTTTAAATTAAATCAAAACAAACTTTCTGGCTTGAAAGAGGACATGTTTAAGGAATCACTATGTAGTACATGCATATTTGTACACTACAGCAAATGGGAAGCATAGCTCTTTGGGAAGATTCTCACATTTCACTGCCTGTTAAAAACTATTTAGAAATATGCAGTGAATAAGAGCTCAATATGTTGAGAAATACTATAGCATTGATTGTGCAGCATGACCAAATGGATGCTAAAAATAAATAGCATCAAAATATTGCAGAAACAAAAACAGCAATAAGAAAACTACTTTTTGTCAAATTTTGAATCATTCATTAGCAGATTTTTTCAGTTTGAAGGTAATTACAGATATAGAGGCGGGTTAGTCCATTACAAATTATCCTTATGCTTTAAAATCCTTGATTAGAAGGATTTCAATAAACAGATACATTAAAGACAAAAAAACAGAAAATAGCACAAAGAAATCATGTGCTATTGTAGGCAACAAATTTTCACATCAACAAAATGAACATAGAAATTTAAAAATATAAAACAAATAACCATTCTACTTCATGGTTGTTAGCAACACTACTCAGGAAAATAATCTGGAATAGTTCCTAAATACTAATATGAAAGTAAAATTCAATATCCAAGGGAGAACATACAATGCAAAAGAGGAAAAAAATCTTTGGACACTTCAGTTAAAGGAAGTGTCATTCACACTGCCAACCTGTTCTGAATTCACCAGACATTAACTTATCACTGTAATTTTACCTCAGGCTAACTCAAAGTTACATAAGTTACAAGGACTGAAACCACAGATGAGAGAAATACAGACTACAAAATATTCAGTTCCAGATATTTTAGGCATTTTGTGCATTACTGGAACATTAACTAATAAAAGAAGAAATGTATGTGGCAGTCCATGGTCTGTCTTGATTTGGTTAGACATGACATTAACAAAATATGCAGCCTATAAACACTGCAAAAAGTCCCAGTCATGTTTTCTTCTCTGTGAGCAGTTTTCTCCATATCTTGGAAAGCAGGTGTTCCCAGATTTGTATTGTCTGCGCATCTGCGTGCAAAGTTTGAAACACACCAGTACTGATGCATCTGAAAAAACTTCCCAGCTGGAAGTTATACATGCTTTATACCTAAATTTCTGTGTGGGCAAGATGTGACATCCTTGTAAGAAGTGTGTAGGAGGAACAGCAGAGCTATTGGGAGACTTTCCAGGACCCAAGAGTCTCCCTAAAAGTTCAGCTCTCTGTTTCCACATCATCTGCTGCCTTCCATCCTGCCCTCATGTTCTCCTCTTGTTTCAGACATGGAGGCCACAAAGTTCTGTGTCCTCTGCATATCACACACTGTCTATTGAAAAATACTGTTGTTTAATTTTCATTCCATTCCAGTCAACAATGAACTGAATCAAATGAGGCTACTTTGACACAGCATTGAAAAAGCTGTAACTCTTGATGAGGTGGTCCTTCTTTCTCATCTATACTATTTTACCTTTTTACAGCATCTTACACCTTTCAGAGCAAAAGTTGATTTTTGACTCTCTCTGAGGAGTGCCATTTGGGAAGAGACCAATGTTGAAACACAACTGCAACAAGAGTTTTAGACCACCTGGTGTGAATAAGTCAAAGAAGCTTCTACTGGTTTACACAGACAAAGGTAAAAATCTATTACAGCCTGTTTGTGTCGAGTTTAAAGAAAGTTCACAAGTTTTGTTTGTTACATATTTCTCTCTGATACATAGCAATGAAGTATTCACTGTTCTAGGTCTTAGTTTTCCTTTTGTTCATCTGAGAATGACTCACGTAAAATTTATTGATGGAATTAGGACTAAATTTGATATCCTAATAATCTGTAAAATATAAACTAACACTCCCAGTAGAAAAACAGTAAAAATGTCTACAGCCTTCAGCTATTTCACATGAATATATCACTTCAGAGAATCATGCATGTGACTTCACATGGCAAAAAAAAATATTTTTAGAAAATTTCTGTTTACCTCATAACTGCCATCAGCAAGCTTTGGGTGGACTATATTATAGTGATTGAATTATAAACTGCAGGCATTAATGTCTTCAGAGTTCAGGAAACAATGTTTTAAAAATACAGAGTCACTCTGAAAGAACCTTCTATATTTACATTAAAGTCCATGTTCAAAACTCTTTGATACTATGTCACTATTATATGAACAATATTTTCTGTCTTGTGAAAATCTGACATTTGTTAAAGGAAAAAATGTCACATTATAGCAAAGCCCAAAAATTTAAAGGCATTTTCCTCTGTATGTGTTTCAAATGAAAAAAAAAAAAATCTTAACAAATCAAACAGAAAACTTTTTGACATTTTTGATACATTTCTGAATACAAATAACTATTCCAAATGGAAAGTAAATAATTTCATGGTCTCTAAAGCACTGAAGCTGACACAGTACATGCAACATTTGGTTAGACATTATCAGACAATTGTTTTGGCAATGTTTCAAACCTTTTTGTACTAAAACTTAAAAGAACAAGAGCAGCTGAAATATTTAATTCTATGGATCTCATGGGGAAAGGAAATTACTTATAAATCTGAATATTGTATTGTTAGTAGAGAGTTGTCTCACACAGGGCATCAAAATCTCTGACTAATCCCTCTGATTCAGTGTTCCCCTGATTTAGGTAATAACAGTACTGTTTGCAAATAACCAAAAATTGGATTGCATAGTAAATAATGAAAAGAGTTTGCTGTAATATCATGGTCTTCATAGCTCAGATAACTAGCCACAGGCCAAGAGAACAGAATGCTCTATGTTCTAATACAGTACAGCATATTATTTGAAAGCAAAAGATGTAGGCTGTATCTACAGGATGAAAGACCCTTCTGAAAAACATTCAGTCAGAATGTCTGTTGGTCACTGTAGATAAACATGGCAACACAGACTCAATGTAAAGCTGTGCCAGCAGGAGCTGACTTGTAGAAAGTATTGTATAGAAGCAGAGAAAAAAAAAAGATCTTTATTCTGTACAGAGCACATTCTGTACAAAGCACTACTAACAACTCAATCAAAAAAACTATATGCATTTCTTGTACCCATACTTCAAAAATATAAATATATTCTGAAGAATATCACAGAAATTATCACTACACTGAAAAAGAAGTCTTTAGGATATGAGATTAAGGGTCTGAACATCCAACTGTATGTCTAGCTCAGTTCTGAGCCCAGGGCTCTGGCCTTCTTAGCCTCTGATCCATCTTTGCCATGTCCACACTCAAAGGTCATCAAACCCTGTTTTCACTTGGAGATAACTGTGAGCTGTACATGGAACTTTTCACAAAGCAACAGTAGATTATACAAATTGCTTGACCTTACACTCAAAGAAAGCAATGATTTAGGTCGTTTCCTTTCTTCACTTGTCACATGAAAAAAAAAGATAAATGTTAAGGAGGAATAGAATACAATTTCCTGTGTTGTATTCAAAATGCCATTAGTATTTGCATTTAGAAAATAACTGTGAATATCACAGTTCAGGAAGAACCCTGCCCTCAGTCTCTCTCTCTCTCTCTTTAATTTTACACTGTGCAGTATTGATGATAGGCTATAGATGAAAAACTTAATGGGAAAATTAACCAAGCTAGTACCAATAAATCTATGTCTAGCCATCTAAGTACTATTGTCAGATTTGAACTGATCACCAAATCTATCCTGTTCCTTAACATAGTTTGGCAAAAAATCCATAAAGAATATTTTTTTGCCTTCTAGTGTAACAAGGATCATAATCCATTAAGCAGGATCATCCCAGAATAAGATTATTCAATTAGCGACAGTAGTGACTGTCTCTATGCACAGAACAAAAAATTCTACTGAAGATGTGAATGTTTTCTTCTTACTTATGTCATTAGGATCTGTACACCAGTAGCTAAGTGAATGGCCTGTGATTTAAACAATGTTCCGATTATTTAGATGTCCCTCTGATCTTAAATATTTTGAAACTATCAGTCCAGTTGCTGTCTATACTTTCATAGGTAAATATATTTTGGTTTCCAAGTATAGAATATCTCTTTTGAATGTGTAAGAAGTATGAGATATCAAATTTATCTACTTTTTCCAGAGATGTAAATCTTTCTTAGGCAATCTACATTCATGTTTTTGTTTAGCACCCCAGGCTGTACTTGTTATTTAATCTGTCTAATGTCAGAAGGAAGCACAATTCTATAAAGCCATGTAGTGATGAATAACACTCCTAATGGAGTTATAAATTGAGACTAATTGGTTTACGTGGTTGTTATTAAGTCCCATTTCAGCTGGTTAATGGAATTTTGTTTGGCAGGGGAACAGAGCTAATGTTATCAGATAATTTTCTTTTGAAAATGGCTTAAATTTCAGTCTTCCAAATCCATAAGTTCTAAATATCTCAGGGCCATTCTCCCTAAAAATATCCTCACTAAGTACAAGCACAAGAGAATTACAATGTTATCAGTAAAGTGGCTTTAATAATTCAGAGCATTTTCACACTCTATCACCACATCTTATGTTGCTTTCCAAAAAGGGCCAAAACATTCCAATCAGTGAAACATTTCGGCAGAGACTTTAATCCCATCTCACAATTGCTTGAATGGTTTCAAATGTCACATAATGAACAAATAAATCGACTTTCATGAAAACCATATTTGACAGGAATGCATGAGTGCCTAGTTAAATAAGCAAACTGGGACTTAGGGTACTTCTACCCAATTTGTTGTTTTTCAAGTGTAATAGTTCCTAAATTAATCTCAAAACATGTACTGGTTTGAAACTTGAAATCAATATCCACATGTGATTTGAAAGTTGATGGCTTGCCTGATCATATTAAGGTTCTGAGAACTTTTTTTTTTTTAATTGTCGGTATAATCCAATGATGCAAAACCATGTTGCCAAGTATAATATCCATACAGAAATTTGTCTACATCAGTTATTGCTGCTTCCTTTTTACTCTTGTTGGTAAAACTAAACCCACCATGTTTAAGATTAAATAGAGTGCAAAGTTAATGAGGATTAACAATACTAACAGGGGTTTCCCCATCTATAAGGCTTAATGAGTTTATACTTTAGCACATTATAATGCTAAGACCAGTAAGGGATAGTTTAACAATCAATCACAGATAATTTAAAAATCAAAAACAAAAGAAGAAAACCAAAATATTAATATATTCCTATGAACACAAGCAAGAATTAGAGTCTACACTAATAAAATGTGGAATTCCTAGAAATAAAGCTTTCCTAAATTAACTGAGTTGGTAGGTAGTGTTTAGGGAACACATATAGTTGTACTGTCACAAAAAGAAAATGTTCAAAGATATGTGTAGTCCCTGCTAAAGGAGAGCTGCATGAAACTATGTCCCCAAGTATAGGCAGCTGTCCTTAATTGTGACAGCAGTGCAAAGGGAGAGAGAAGGTTCTCAGACCCTACATACTGAAACCAAGAATCTATTTATAGACCACAGTAACATCTTGAAAGCAAATCTGGATCCAATGATGTTTAATATTCTCTATATAGCTATCATCACCAAGCAACCTGGCCTCTGCATAGCATACCAGCCGTAGCTTCTGAACAGCCTTCAGGTGTAATCCCACATTGAATGAATTACAGTAACAGAACCTGGAAGTTACAAAGACAAGGATAACATTGGAATAGTGTGCACCAGGGACCTAATTATAACCATAACTACAAATGCAACTGCAGGGTGGTAATAACCATGCATGCAGCTGGGAGGAGTCAGCATCAGGGTGTGATGGGGGAAGGAGAGCATGAAGGGAAACATTAGAATGATGACAGGTATTGGCAAACACCACTGAGTTTGGAAGAAGCTACAATTTCTCCCACATTGATACTTTATGAAAATTTCAGCATCAATTCAGGGTTAAGCCTCAACCAACATATTACCAGCACAACCAAGCATTTGTTTCAATGTATTCTTACCAGTTTCTTTTTAAAGCTTGTTTGTCAGTCAGTGCCTTTATCCGTATCCCAGTATCATCTAGACCCTACAGCTCAGATTTCCACAGCCCAAAGTCTCCAAAATCCTACCATTAGTATCTAAACGGCAGGTTTCAGGCTTTAAGAGGCTCTTAGCCATTAGAAAACACTACCCATAGGAATTATTGTGTAAGTTAAGGTGCCTGAGTCCAGGCCCCAGGCAATCTGTTAACTGATGAAGCTGAGGCTTTTAAGAGGCATAAGTCTGAGAATTAGTATTTTAAAGATACCTTCATGAACCTTGCTTCAGAATAACTTTACATGATATTTTATCCTGAAAACAAAGGAACAACTGAGCAGTCATTTCATACTGGATATAATTCCTAATTGTTTTATGAGATTTTGCATGTTTTTTTCTAAACTTCTCTGAGTGTTCTTATTATTTTAGTTGCTTTCCTCATGCAAGACAAAAAAAAATTTCAAAACACAGTAGTAAAAAATAAAACAAATATATATGTTAGATGCATTGAAAAGTTTTTTAAGTATTTGCTACTTTCAAAAGAGAATCATAGCAAATTTTGGGATTTTTAAATCAAACAACATTTTTTGAAATTACGATATTCTGGAATTATTTTTAAAGCAAGCTGAATAGGAAGTAGGTCTGGTACTACAAAACTAGTTCAATCAGTAACATGCTTACAAAGGGGCACTTTTTTCAACAGAAACAGCTCTCTTTTCTGAGCTGGCTAAAAATCTCTATCTTAATACCTGTGCTTCTCAGGCATTTATAAAATTCATTTTTAATTTGCACTTTATAGTCCTTTCAGTTTGATTCTCCAAACAGTAAGAATTAATACTAAAAAACCTCATCATATTACCACACTTTATCAGAAAATTGGAAAGTAATCAGTTTTTAAAAATGTATATTATATGGCTTTACTCCATTTTCTCAATTAGACATTGTAGTTTTGAAGTCTGTGATCTGATCAGCTGGTATATTTTTTAAAAAACAGACAGACTTTTGGATTTAGAGTACCTAATTAACAAAGCATAAGTCCAAGAGCATACCTATATACCTGTTGGTCCAATAAAAGTTTATCCCTACCTACACTGTACTTTATAATATTTTTAGACCATAACAACCACAAACAACATCCAAGAACAATCAGTGCTAGAATCTGGATTCTTTTTAAAATACAAAGTTTCATGTAGCAAAAAAAAAAAAAAAAAAAGATTTCTTTTGCCAAGTTCTATAGTAGTTTTTTGAGTTTACCTACTTTTGAATGTTAGTCTTTGCCAGAAAATTTATAGTTTCTTTAGTGATTTACTGGCACTTTTAAGTCAGAAGACTGTGGTTGGTAGAATAAGGATTCCTCGTGCCTTTTATAACCCATTGAAGGGTCTAAACCATCGGCCTTTAGGAGCTGAGTCCATGTGATTCCCGAATTCTTATTATGACTATTATTCTTAATATATATTCCCTCAAGAAGACTGTTCTAGTGTAAAATTTTAGGCAGAAATATGTTGTTTTTCATGTGGTCATCATTTTCCATCACCACTTACTTTGAATACGCATTTTCAGATCTCCATTGTAAAAGCTTATTGTTATAGTTATCCAGGAAACAGCACAGAACTTTTGGAATCAGTCTCTTAGCAATGCAGTCAGAAAAGAAAGATACAAGGGAGTTAATTTAAA
The DNA here is from genome assembly GCF_000691845.1 of Merops nubicus. Taxonomy (NCBI): domain Eukaryota; kingdom Metazoa; phylum Chordata; class Aves; order Coraciiformes; family Meropidae; genus Merops; species Merops nubicus. The sequence continues at coordinate 64,010 of NW_008612703.1, forward strand.
AACTTAGTAGTTTGGTGAATAACCCTGGCTATACCTTGAAAAATAGTCTTTATCCTTTCACCAATATTTGTAGAAAAGGAAGATTAATCCATAGCACAATGTAGTCAAACAATATCCATTATAGACTTTTCTTCTGCTATAGGACAGTCTGAATTGTTTAATCATCTCAAAATTCTTAGTGAAAGACTGTACATGTGACTTGAAATACTCTTATCCCTCCTGACTCTTTTATGTCATGGCAAACGAAGACAAACTTGTAAACTTAATGTTGGAAAAAATTTGAGTGCAAGCATAGTATCAGTTCACTGTCTCATTGCCTCCTCACAGTATACCTTGTGACTTGTCAGATAACGTGAGTTTATACAAACAAAGATGTGTTAGCAACAAATAACAGAAGTTCACCTCTTGAGCTAATCTGTTCCTAAAGGCAAACAGCTTTTGTGACACACTCAGTCTAAGCAAATTCAACAGAAACCAGTATCAAATCTTAATTTAAAAGTTTTTTGTGCTCTCTGCCAGTTGTCATCTCCACATCTGTCAGAGACCAAAGAGCATTCCTTATAAAAGAAGGAATTTAAAAGCTGGACTTTCTTCTGTGTATGTTATCAGTTTGCACAACAAGCTACAATGGCAGAAGAAGAAAAGAGAGAAGTTCATCTTGGTTCATGTTGAAAATAGAAAGGTTATATAACATTAAGGTTACATTAAAAGCACTATATTAAAAAAAAAAAAGAAAAAAAGTCTTTTGTGGTTACTCAACTCTTGAGGTGATAGAGTGTGCCCAAAGAAGAGCAACAAATCTCATAATAGCTTAGAGCACAAGTCTTATGAAAGAGCAGCTGAAGGAAATAGGTCTGGAGACACTGAGGCTCAGAGGAGACCTTGTTATTCCCTACAACTATTCTGTTGACCATTTACCCAATACAGAAAATATTAACAGGCAAATTCCTCCCTCTGCTCTTACATCATGTACCAGATATCCAAGGTGCCATACCACCATGGGGAGGAAGAAGTTATACACCCACTGCAGAGGATGTGAAGGGAGCATCCTGGCCAAGGACCCAAGCCATGGGAGACAGAGTTAGCCAGGCCATGAGTCCAATTATGTAGTAGTGACTCATCTGTCCCCCTACTGTTCTAGGAATTCCACTTGCCATACAAAGTCAGGAAGCCTTTCTGACAACCAGAACCCCCACAAAATACCTCCACTGTCCAAGCAGACCTCCCAAATCCCATCCACGTAAAGTCAGTTCTTTTAGAATTGGCTTCTTGCCTCACCTCCAATTTAATATGGAAGGCAGAGGCACCTGGTGGTGATCTCCTAATCAGTTCCCACCCATGGTTTGCCAGACCCTGCATGAAAACTGGAGGGTCTTTATTGCCTGGTTGTGGACATCATCCATATATCAACTCTAATTCTGGGATGGGGGTTTAAACCCCAGCACTTCAACAACTACCTGAAAGAAGGTTGTAGCAAGGTGGGGATTGGTATGTTCTCCCAGGTAACAAACAAAAGTTACACCAGGGGAGGTTTAGTTTGGATATTAAGAAAAAATTATTTTTATTTTCTTTACCCATCAACTCTCTTTCACTTCTTTTATTTCACAATATTTCTATGTTATATTGTCTGCTGTAACTTTGACCACCACATCCTTAAACACTACCTTAGGATTGAGTACAACTTCACAATCCTCAAGGTGAGATCAAAACTCATCCAGAAAAACTGCAAAGGATATGCATAAGGCAAAGAGAAACAGAGAGGAGTCACAAGAGAAACACAGCTCACAAAGGGTGGGACATTATTAAAAAGGTTGGCCATTTGTGAGGTGGAGGGAGGAGGTAGGAAACGAAAGGGAAACTAGTAATTTCCACTGGGTCTTTAGGAAGTTTTCCACCTATTACCTCCAAATGATGGCACATTTGAAAAACAAAGCAAAACAAACAAACCAACCACAGCCAAAACAAAACACAAACAAACAAACAAAAAAGCCCCATAAACAAACTAACTAAAAAAAAACAAAACTCAAAACCCAACAGCATACCAAAACCACAAAACCTGAAGAGGTGTTAGAGAGAACTGTGACAGTTTTTATCGTGTCTCTTGGTTTCCATAGATATACTTTCGTACTAGCAAAACCCAGGTAAATTTAGGGTTCCTGTTAAGACCCTAAATGTTCCTGGAAGCTCAGTCAGTGCAGCTCTTTCAGACAGAAGCTTGTTCATTTGTATTGGGTGAGATAACTACACTGCATTCAGTGGGATACAAACTATCCATGTCTTGGTACCATGTAACTAGCTTTTATCAGTCAACAGTAATTTAAATTTTACCTTTGTTTTTTAATATTTTGTACCTCATTTAGTTAAGCACTCAGTGTAGCTGAACTTTTTAAAAATCAATTTTTTAAATAAACAAAACATTTTCAAATGTTAAGTTTGCTTCTTCCTTTCATAATAAACAGAAATTTCTTTACTAGTATTTGTCCTCCCTTCCTTGACTTCTGTGTTGAAGGATATTTTGTATTTCACCTCTGTGCTTCTGGATTTTTCTGGTAAGGATGTTGACCATCAACTGATTTGTCATTTATCTACTTTATTAGATTCAGATGAGAAAAAGCTATGTTGGATTACTACACATACAAATTATTTATAATTTTTTTTTAAGTAGACACAGTGCAAGAGAAAAGCAAATTAGGTGTAAATTAGTAAAGCAGGAATCTATAGCTCTTGGTTTTGGTTTTTGTTTTTGTTTTTTTTTTTTTTTTGCGGGGAGGGGTGTGTGTGTCTGTGTTTTCTCCTTGTGTTTTGGAAGGACAGCCTCCTGTTGTCAGGAAATCAGCCATTTGTCCGTTGCCATTTCCTGCCTTGGTCATCTCTCATCCAGCTCTGATTCTCTCCTGGTCTCCTCCCTGTGCTCCTCCCAGAGGTGTGTGCTCAGGTTTCAACTCTGTTGTGAGGCACTTGGCAGTGGGAAAACCAGACATCTCCAGGTGTCTGCAAATCTCCAGCTGCTCCCGTTCGCCCTGCTTCTTTCTGCTCCTGGGAGCAAGAAAACAGGCAAATGTGGAACTTAGAAGGGAATGGAAGTCAATGCTACCTGGCAATGAAAATGTGCTTGGCTGAAGCTGTGTTACCTATGTACTTATTTTCAATAAGTCCATCACCACAGGATATGGGAGCTGTCTAAAAGATTAGTTAAAAGCATGAATAAATCACAAACATTGCAGCACTGCTGGGATCACCCTATTTTAATTGTTCCTTCTATTGTTCCTTCAGAGAGTTCTTATATTTAAATAAAATTAGTGAAACAGAGTGTTTCACAATACTCATCTGTCTCCTTTTCCTCCACATTTTCCTGCCAAATTGCTGGGACTGCTTGAGTTCTGGCTAGGAATTGCTCTGATCTTCCTGGTAAAAAAAGCCCACACAGCTACAGAAGATGTGTATAAACAGTTTACATCTTCCTTAATCTGCATTGCATGGGCAGCTTGCTGTTACCAATGCTATTGTCACTCATGCATCCCCACAAATGAAACCCAACTGTCTCCTGCTAACATGCCAGAATGATATTTAATGTAGCAGTGAGTCAAACACATTAAGATTGCATATTTAAAAAAAAAAAAAAAGTGGGTCAGGCTGACTCAGTACTGAAAAGTGCAGGATCAGGTTGGGTATTTAAGAATGTCTGGGAAATCGTGTGATCTTTTGGAAGAGGGCAGGAAACTTCATGCAGTGACTGACACAGCAGCAGCAACATTGCCAGTGATTCACATCCACTTCTCTTTTAAGATATTTAAAATACACTAAGCCTTCTCTTTTCTTTAACCCTCAACAAGAATAACAAAGAGACAGTTTCCTGCAGTCTTCACAACCCTGAAGGGTGAGAATGTCCTGCAGTAAATCCACTGCATCACACCAATGACATCAGCCTCTAGAAAGTGAAAAGGTTGGGGGTAGTTAATGGATCAGACAGTCCATGATCCCGGCTGACAAGTGTAACTTAAGCTTTAAAATATGATGAACAAACAATCCCAGATTAAGCACAGTGGTGATTTGCCTGTTCCCATATTTCCCTGCTGTCGTGATTTTACATGTTAAATGATGGCAGCCATGCAAATCAATTACAACTGGAAATGACAACTCTTCTAGTAATGCATATCACCATTATTTAATAGATGCAGAAAGCATTCCACAAATAACATGAAATCTCTTGCTTCATCACTGCACTCTCCACAAAGAAAGTAAAAAAAAAAGCATTCTTACTGCACATACAATTAAACCCAGGAGACTCAAACGTGAATACTCACGATACAGTATTTCAAAAGGTTAACAATTATACGTGAGTCACATTGTTGTTTTCATGATACATACAGAAATAACACTGGAGAACAAAACAGTGGGACACAAACCCTTGTACTAATAAGAGATGTGAAATACTCATTTTAATGTGGAATAAAATTATTTTCAGGTAAGTGAGGAGGGAATAATAGCAGTTGTAAATATAAAACTCATTCTGATTATAAGTATGCACATAAGCTGCAGATGTACAGTATTCTGAATGAGGATCTTTGTAAAGAATCAACAGGTACCCACCTTTTGGGATTTTTAAATGTATAAAATGAGCCACAGTCTAATTCTTGTACAGTGTACCAGACATGGCCTACTTCATGTCTGGTTTTCAGTTCTCTTATACATGAAGTCATGAAAAAAGCTGTACAATATTTTCTTTATGAAGTTTGCCTTGTAAAATGTACCACATGATGTTCCATGATTTGCAAACGTTCTGCATTTTATTGCAATTTTATTACTATTAGATTAGGTATATTGACAAATTTTCAGTTGCCAAGATATTTTTCCAAAGCAGGAATTATTTTTGCTCAAAATTAGAAACATTTTTATTTCAAAACAAATGTGTATTCTCAGGAAATAAGGCCATTTTTGCTTCAGACTGTTAAAACAATAAGGGAAAACTTCAGGATAAAAAAAAAAATCGTTGCAATTTCAAATCACACAAAAGGACAAAAATTCCTCAAAGTAAACAATCTTGTATTTAATTTCTGCTGTTTGCATATTTCCCGTAGTCAGAGTTTATACAAATTTGTCTCATAAGCAGCCTTCCTGTGACATTACATAACAAGACACGCTGCCATCTTCAAAGGAGGCCTTGTCTGCATTGTTTCCCTATTCTAAAGCCAGAGAGCTAAAAGGGGGTTACAATTTTTCAGAGTGACAGAGTTAAGATATATAATTTACAGTTCCTTACAAGCCTTTCCACTTCCACAGAAGAATCTCAGGCTTGCAGTGGACTCCTGGCATATATAAATATTTTAAATAAATATACTTCTCTCCTTTTGACATTTCTTTAAGATACAGTTTCCAGCACAGATATACATTATAAGCCATGATGATTAAATAAATATATTGTGTCTCACCAGCAGTTTTCACCATGAGCTCTCAGAGGCACTTTCTTCTTGTGATGATTGTTTATCAAACTCTCCAATCCAGAATCCAAAAGGTCAGATAGTCAAAACTATACTCCTCCATCTGCACAATAAACAGAAGGATTTAATCTGCTAACACTTCAGGTGTCAGACAGCTCTATTTCTGTTTTACCTACCTCAAAATAACAAGTTTTGCTTTTTCTTGTGTAAAGTATCTGTACCTGAGAATAGACAAACAAAACTTTTGCTCTGACTCTTCCTCAAAACATAGTTGCTAAAGGATTGAGGGTCACAAATCAGACTTCCTGTGTTTCACAGGCTGTTACACTTCCCCTACACACTTCTATTCAGAATCAGGGTTTAGGTAGACAAAATTTATTTTCAGTCCTAGGAAGATTAGAAAAGTGCATTTCTCAGGCAAAACCAGGGTAGACCAATGTGCCACTAATTGCCATGGCTGCTCTAGTGCTACGGGATTGATTAGGTGAGAGATGCCTGCTAGGATTATCTGGGCAAGCTACTTTCAAGGCTGTAGAAAAAGGTAAAAAATTCTAGCCTTGGAAAAAAGCTTTTGTGAAAGTTAGCTGCGCAGAAAGAGTCACAATCCTCAATAAATGTGCATATGTAGAATGCTCACTGATGCTGGGTTGAAGGAAAGACCTGCCTTCAAGGCATGATTTCTGATACAGTGCCTTTGGTATTGCTCCAACTGCTCTTTTTTTCTGGTGTCCTATATGTTATTTTAATATCTCATCATTAATATTTTTCTGTGGTTGCTCTGTGATAAATAAAGACTAGATTTGAAAAGTGAACGGTCTAGAAGGTTTTTCCCAGCAAATATCTACACAGAAGATATTTAAAATTACAGTCCACTTTTGCTCCTAAACAGAGGGTTGGAATTCCAAGTTACATCTCTAAATACATATGGAGAAACTGTAACTATGAAGCAAAAAAAAAGGGCTGGGCCTCCTGCAGCACACAGAATTATATAATTGTAGAGGAAAGCTGAAGACTGCAACAACGTCCAGAATCTTCCCTGTATTGCACCTTCTGTGCCATCACCAACACATTGGTTATTCCACCCTTTCCAAGTTCTGTTGCAGTACAAACTTTGGGATCATGATCTGTTTGTCAAAGAGCTTCCCCTTGTTTGGACAGATTGATTCAGAACCAATGAATCCCATTAGGGCTTACTTACACCATCATTTTGTGCACCTAGAAGAAAACTTTTCCTTTTCTTGGGGATCAGAATCCAGAGATGGGGACAGATAACAGCAAAATATATTCAAATCATTGTAAAATCCTCCTCAAGTTAATAACCTTTTCCCCTGCTTTTCATTCTGATTTTTTTTGAGAAGTATGATTTTCTCACCACATCAAAATAAGCAGAGTACCTTTCCTTGAACATATGAATACATTGTAGTATGTGTGACATATCTTCAGACACAGCCACAAACAAGAAATCAAAACTAATTTAGCTAGGAAGCTCTCTGATTTGAAGACAAAAAGCTACAGAAAGCATAAGAACTATGATGTTAGGTCAGATCAAAGATACATATAGCTTAGTATCCTTTCTCTCATAGAGGCCAGGAGCAAATTATTAGGGAAAATTTATTAGAAACAGAATGTAAAAACCTTCCATATGACTGTTGCTATACCTCCAGGTAATCACCCATTTAGGAACTTCCTAAGCTGGATTTTGCACCCACACCATGGCATTTCATATCTCCACTATGTTTCTCTACCATCATTTTGTCTACCATCTTTTTGAGTTAATCTGTATTTTGCCTTTCATAGCACCTCATAGCACCAGATACTTCAATTTAATGACCATTCTTTCCCACTCTTTCATGATCCTCTGCATCAGTTATGCTCGGATTAGTTACTGAGGAGTGTACCAAATAAGGCACCATGCGAGCTTTAAAAGTCTACTTTAGTTTCTTGAAGCAGTCTCTGTAGGGACAGAAAGCTAGCCCTCTTATTCTTCCTACATTTCATGCCTTCTAAGTTTTTTTCTTGTTATTGAAATTTTAATAAAATAATCATTGAAAAAAAGTCCTGAATTTAGAATAGCACTTAACACAACATGATTTCAGGATGGAATCATGTCCTGTTTATCCTGATTTTAGACAGTGGGAACAAAAAGCCCTTACATTTTTATTCAAAGTCTGTGTCTTGGGTTTAATGAATAAAATCCCTTTATTCAAAGAGTATTTTGTGAACAATCTAAATCTCCAAGCATGAGATTAATGAACATTTCTTGTAAATCCATTAATATCCAAAGATCCTTTTCCTTTACAAAATATTTGTGAGAACTGAGTAATTTCTACAGCAAATTATGCAAATGTGCTGTACAAGCTCTGCAGCACAGTTCAGCCAGTGCAAATCCTGACCTTCCAACACTCCTGCTGTTCTTGCTCCGAGCTTCTCTTCATCAGCCTGCCAATCATATGTTACAATGCCAAGTTTTGCAGTGTGGATAAGAGTCTGCTAGAAACTAAGATAATATCCATGAGCTTATTTACACAAAAGGACAGGACTAACTCCAGAGCCGAAGACTGCTACACAGAAAGAGAAATCTTCTAGACTGAATACATCCAAAAGTAGCTAAGCTTGATGCAAATATTACCAGACAAAATCTGCAGTCATGTTATGCTAATGTTAGACTAGGTAGATTATTGGGTCAGAGGAGCCCATCTGAATGATAAAATGTATTAACTTCTTCAGCTCCTTGCCACCTGCAGCTGAGAAAGAACCCCAAATTACTATTATTAAATTTTAATTTTAACTATGAAAAAGCATATCTGGATAGATTGTACCCCATGTAAGGTTCATATTAGTGCTTGAGATCAAGTTGAGATCAAATGCCATATGCATCTTCAGAACTGCTGTATTAAAAAAAAAATAAAATAAAATGAAATGTATTTTTTGCATTCATTTCTGCTCACCTAGGTGGTTACTCAGAAGTATTGTAATAGTTCAATGAAAACAATAACAGATACACAGAAAAAAAATGTTACACTGTGATAGTCAATATTAAAGTTATTTGCCCTGGAGGTCTTAGATCTACCATTCTAGCAGGAAAATGTGAATTTATGTCAATTTTATCTAGCTAGATGGTAGGAAGACATCAACTTATTATAGTGCTAAGTTTAAATTTTCTAAAGAACAATGTCTAAAAAAAAACTTCAGACAGCCTCAAAGTTAAGATTTTATACTATCATTGTCTGTCTGTAAGAAGCCAAAAAGGGAATCTGTGAAAACTCTAATGAGGAATTTTCTGTTCTTTGTAAGGGCATTCTTTTCCCTATTTGAGAGATTGTGCAGAGAAATGTTTTGTTTTGTTGCTTATTGACTGCCTACTTTAATCCTAATAGATGTTAATCTGCTGATTTTCTTTTCCTGGCTTCATAGGTACTTTAGTATTAGGATTGTTTTGCAATGACAAATTAATTTCTTCTGTCAGTAAGTGTAGATCATTAAGAGTGATGGAACACTTACATCTTAGCATCTTTTTACTTCATAGGAACCTGAGCAAAAAATAAAACCTGTACATCATGAAGTTATTTTACTTTAGAATGCTATAGCATATAAAGTAAAAGATATACTGAAAGGATATTTGGGTCTCAAGACAGTAATAGAATCTAGTGTAAGAGTCACAGTGCATGTGCAGTTAACCAGTTCAGAAAAAAAAAAAAACTCTAAAACAGCAAGAAAGCACCTGTATAAGTGCAGAGTCTAACAGCATGTGAAAGCTGCATGTGAAAACCAGAAAACAGTAGTTTAAACAGCTCACCTGCTGCAATGAACTTCTCAGAAGAGCTGGATGAGGGATCAGGATCAGAACCAGAGAAACTGAGGTGTAAGATAAACACTGAGCTGCTTGCCTCTGACAAGACTGGGGCATGTAAAGTTGCAGTTTTCAGATCACAGTTCTTGACTCAGTGCAAGTCCCAATTTAGACTTCTTTTTATACCTTTAAAAGCCCTAGAACTCACTAGAAAATCTTTCCTCTGTTGTAATGCACTTTGGTTATTACATGCTCCTTAGAAGCAAAGCATTTATGTTAATAGGAAGAAAATCATCCCTTCCATCATACCTTCTTTGCAGCTTTCAGGTGACATGTTACAAGGCAAGGGCCTTACTAAAAAAAGACCTAGAGATAATAATCTCATTCTCTCACCTACTTTTGTGAACTGGCTACAGGAAATGGCAGTATTCTGCAAAGGACAGCATGGTATTGGCAACAGCTTTTGCCAGCATAGTCTGTAGCTGTGGATGAAGTATCAGCTATGTGTTGTGTTTGTCTGCTTTGTGTCAAAGCCCTTGCAAATGGGAAGCAAGTTACCTTCAGATATCTTTTGTAAACAGCAGTTTCATATAAAGTGAATTAGTATTTTGCTTTCCAATAGATCCTGTACTGAGTAATAGCTTGCAGAGGAAGAAGCTAAAAAGCAAGCACAAGGGCAATCCATTACTACCATGTAAAATTAATTGTTTTGTTTGCAACATGGCAACTTTTTTACTTCTGTTTAAGTAAAGGAAATATGCAGATGGTGATTAACACTAGTGAGGTCACATTCAGATTGTGCTTCCAAAATATTACATTTAGTGGCTAACTGGAAGAATACTTCTTACTATATGCTCCAGCTAGATGGATAAACACCTCCACAGTTCAAAATGGTCAAGAATATTCACAAACCAGCACACTTTGTGACTGAGCAGCTGTTCTGTACTTTAACGCTGCTGAAATTTAAAAAGGCAATAGTTCTCCTTAAAAATGCCATGCCGTTTTCAAGAGTGATGACTATTCTGCTTTGGTTTTCTTTACTCACGTTTGACATTTTGAAACAGTTATAATTGACATTATAACTGACTACCCATCAAAATTGAATAACATTTAGCTGCTAAACAACATTATACTTATTGATAGTATTGTCCATCACTGACTAACAGTACCTGAAGTGTTTGTACCGCCTTACAAACTCTTGTAATTAATAATGGCCAGATCACCAGTTCGAGATTTGTACTTATTTGGAAAAGGACCAAAAAGTTCATCACTTGAGAAACTTTTCCTGAGATGTTTACACCTTTCAGTCATACAAAAGTGTCAGACATTCCAGATAAGACTATTTATTGTGCAGTCCAGGATGTAAGAAGAAGTATGATCACATCTGTACTGCTCTGTTACTCTTTCTCAGACAATTTCCAACAAGGAATCCCAGTTTACACGTGTGTCCACACCGCAGACCTTCAGCCCCTCTTAACAGCACACAGTGCTCCCACTCCTTGGAAGATTCATTGTGACCTTCTGATTTAACAACTTTGTTCCTGGTCAGACAGAGAACCCAGGGCTGTGACACAGGAAAGGACCATGACACATGTGCAGAATTAGCAGCCTGAGTGAGACCAAACTCAAGCCTTTTGGTCACCAGCCTCTCCTACTATCCTTCAGGTGGCTCTGAAGTAGGACATAATAAAATAGCTTATTCTTTCAGGAAAATCCACAACTACATTACACACATGCAACACCCTGTGGTCTGTTGTTGGCTTCTCCTTAACATTCATGCCAGGACTCAGAGGCCATTTCCAAGTTCAAAAAAACAGTCAACAAAAAGGATGGTAGAGCATGATCCTTCTTGCATCTGTGTGTGATATCTGAGTATTTTATAGTTTCTTTTCCAGGTGATCTAATCAGGAGGTAACCATCAGCCACCTACAGCTTTATTTCTGGCAAGAGCATTCATAGCTATCAAGAAAGAGTGCTCCAATAGGATCTATGCCTGCTGGTCCTATAGAAGTAAACCCAGATGTTTGATAGAGATGAAACCATCTCTTTCATTGCCCTGTAATATTTTATCACTATTTTCTGAAATGAAGTCAGATATAAACCATCAATGCTGGTCTCAGGCTCCTGAGTCATCCCAGCCCTGTTCTCAACATTTCAAAGCAGTTTTGGAAATGTTCTTTATGATCACCCCAATCATTGCTAAATGTTTTAAGGCTTTTTAGTCTCTTTATCTCCTTAAGAACAGGATAATCAGGGAGGACAATAGGTTCTTTAGACAAAGAAATCTCAGTGAACTGCTGCCTGCAGAGTAGTTATCACTGTCCTCTATGTGTTCAGCCGCTGAAGTCATCAGACTCAAAAATGTTAAATTTGAGAATGCTGAGAGAATAAGAACCAGGTATCTGTGACAAAGTTCGAGTGAAGTGTTTATGTGTGTCCACCCTTCCTTTAGAAGAAACAGAAGTTTCTTGCACTCTGTTCTCCTCCTTGACGCACTTTCTAGATTTTCTAGCTTCTAGTTTGCTATTACTGTTCTGTTTGCAGATATCTTTCTGAAAGAGCTGGAAGCAAAGGTTCAGTAGCTCCTGCTATTGCAGCATAGAAAGCAAGACATACTTGCACATACAGCATATGATGTGTGCTGTACCTCCTCTTCCTACTTCACACTGGGTCAAAATCGCTGCTCCAAGTCTTTCTTAGACATTTGCTTTCAATGGGCTAATGTAAAAGCTGGACCAGCCTATGAGTGGACATGTTCACAGTAGAGATCAAGGATGCAATGGCAACGTGGAGGTAACAAAGCATTCTTACAAGAAGGTATGGTGAGGTTGTCCATGAGACTGTCCATGTCAGGCTGCACTGAGTTATGTTCTGTGCCACATCTAAGACTCACTTGCAGGAGTTATACTGCTTCTTTTATAGCTTGCTGAAACTGTAACCAAGGTCAGGAGTGTATGCTCAGCGTTAGAGGAGGAGAACAGCCTGAAGAATGTTTTATTTTTCCTTTGGTTTGGAGTTTTTTTAGTTTGGGTTTTTTTGCTTGTTTGTTTTCCCCTTTGTTATTTTCTAACACTAGTAGCTTGGAAACATAGCTGCTGTCTGAAACAGCCTGTTTTTGCTGTGGCTAGGGAGAAAGAGCAGGAGTTGGTTGCATGAGCAAACACAGCCACACTGGGTGATTTTCCAAGTGGTCTGATGGCAACAGGAGCATTCATGTGTATGGAACAGACAGCTGGACCACTGTGCCTGGCAGTGCCATTCCTGGTTCTGCCTGCAGCTTATAGCTGGGAGATTTGGATCTGCTGGCAGCTCTCATCTTGAGGCTTTGCCAATAGTATCAGAGAAAAGACTCCAAGTGAAAGAAGGAGCTATAACAGAGAAGCCAAAAGGCTAGCACGTTCTGAGAGCTGTGGTTCATAATTTAGGAAGTTGTCTAGTAATCCTTGTAAGGATGAGGCAGGCTCTGACTCTGGTCATGGATGAATCTCTGAAGTTTCATAGACAGTTTCATGTATGGCTCCTCTGTGGCAGACTGACAAGCATCCTGTTGCTGTAAGGCAGTGTATTTAGCTCTGCTGA
>NW_008612703.1:76847-110191 GCF_000691845.1 Merops nubicus
TGCCAGTGTGATTTTGCAGGTGGCTTCACACAAGGTTTTGGGAGCTGTGCAACATATTCCAGTTTATTAGGTAATAAAACTTATGTATGACAGTAGTGTCTGCATGAGAACAAGCTATAGTAAAATATACAAACTCTTGGTACATTAAAACCTTTTCTATGAACGATATCTAGGTTGTTATATCCACTCCCCCTCACCATTCCCCCCTTCAGGGCATAGAAATAACTGCCTAGGTCATTAAGTTCATCTTGATTGAAGGTTATAAAATAATAGCACAGCTGGATTTATTCCCTGAAAGTTTAACATTTAAGGATTGCTAGACCTTAGCAGAATTCACAATTCATATAAAACATTTAATAGCCATCCCAGCATGCTTCCAGTGTTTTAGAGAAAATGTTGAGGGAAGCAAGAGCAAATCAGAGAAATGTTCTTATTACCACTTCAGTCATATTCTAACCAATATCTGCCTATACTTGGTGCAAAAACACCAATAAAAGTAAATCTAGCCCAGTTTACAGAAAAAAAAATAAATTTATTTGTGTTTTCCTTAGCTGAATTACAGAATGTCTTTCAACAGGATGCCTTAAAAGGTGGCTAATCTAATAGAATCAATTTTTTTAGCTCTGTAGCTGAAGAAGTGACAATAAAGAGGGTTTTAAGCAGCACTTTCGGGTTGCAGCAGACCCAGAAAGAGACCAAAGTCTTACAGGCGAAGATAAACTTAATAATGATGCAGAAAGTCCCAGCTGAGGGAACCTAACAAGAAGTCTAAGACAGAAGAGACAGAAATCTAAAACACCACTTGCAATTTCTTTTTTATGTCTTTCTTCTTTTAAAAGGTTACCTCAAGATTACTTCAATGACATCCTTGAAGTATGATTTCTCTGTCCGGATTCCTGTTTCAGACACTTAAACCCCTAACAGTGCAAATGGTTTGCCTATGTGTAAAGTTAATTGGAAACATAAATAAAGTGGTACATCTAGGTAATAGCATGTAATCCAAAGTAACAGATTAAGCTTTAAGCTTTTCAGTTCCTCACCTAATTTTCATTACATAGTTTTATGGCAGCTGATCCAGAGGAAACACGTTGGAGTAGGTAAGACTAAACAATATCCCCAGAACTTGGTAGTTGGTGTCTTTAAGCTTCTAAGCACATATGAATGAATGGTCTCACACATGTGTGTTGTCCCACGACATCAATTGGGGCAAGACTTTGTAGCTTAGAGAACAGAATTTTCTCTTCAATTGATTTTGGCAAGTATGTTTCGACATGAAGCATAAAAGTATTTTTAACTAATCTTTTGTCTTGTGAACATTTAGAACTTCGCTTAGACGCTTTTAACATCTCATAAGATTATCTGGCCAGAGGAACTTTCTAAATTTTTCTCATTGTCCTGGCTTTGGCTCAGATAGAGTTAATTTTCTTCCAAGTGGCTGGTACACTGCTGTGTTTTTGATTTAGTATGAGGGTAATGTTGATAACACACTGATGTTTCAGGTGTTGCTAAGTGCTGCTTATCCTAAGTCAAGGACTTTTGAGTTTCCCATATTCTGCCCGTAAGGAGGTGCACAAGAAGCTGGGAGGGAGTACAGGCAGTACAGCTGTCCTGACCTGAACTAGCCAAAGGGATATTCCATACCATGGGACATCATACTCAATATATAAACAGGGGGGAGCTGGCCAGGAGAGGCTGATCACTGCTGGCAGACTGGATGGGTATAAGTCAGTGAATGGGAAGCAATATCATTGTGTATCATTTGTCTTTCTTGGGCTTTATTTATCTCTCTTTATTACCTCCCTTTTAATTACTATTATTTTCATATCTTATTTCAGTTATTAAAAGTAAATGAAGACTTAGAGAACAAAATACTTAAGTTGCTATATTTTTAAAAAACTAATTCATTTAGTCATTTACTCCTTCAAAGTTGAGGAAAAAAAAATCCTCAGTATGCCAGCCTTCGAGCTGTTTTATTGATTATTCAAAATGAAATTATTTCCTGTATGTATGATGGAAATTGCCTGGGAAATGTCCTATTTTTGATCTCTGCTCAGAATATGCATTAATCCTAGAGTACCAGTAAGATTATAAAAAGTTCAGAAATTACTACAAAAATGTTCCCAGCTGTCCACATTGATTATCAGAACTTCACAAAAGTCCTGACTTCAGTAGTAATAGGACTGAACTTCCAGAGCTTCAGAGGAGGAATACTTCAAAAATAATACCCCACTCAGCCTACAGGACACAACTAAATCATTTGAATTCATGAACGGCCTGTGAGAAACTTAAATCATTTTGGACTGTAAAACTGGAAGTAGCAAAAAGTGCTTGAAATACCAAACGGCAGCTCTCCAATGGAAAATTTCACTGGAGGGAGCCAGACAAAGACTCCACAGAGGAAGCTGTCACTACATTATTAGCGTCATCAAGTTACTGCTCTATGGACCAGAGTGACCTAGTCACAGAAACAATGAGGGAGAGGAAGAAACAAAGACTATAGTAGTTAGTGAGAAGATGTATGATATTCCCCTTTCTCCCTCTCACCCATTTATTTTTCATCCTGCTTCCCCACAAAGCCTGCTTTGCAAAACATATTTAGTCTTCTTCCACTGCAGAGAGCCCAGACTCCTTCTGTGGCGCCAGAGCCTAGCTCTCTTTTGGACCAAATTCTCCCACATTCAGATTCTTTTTTTCTCAAGAGGTTTTTTCTCCTCAGACTTTGACTTGTAGCTATTAAAACTCTCCTCACCAGGGTATTCCTTCCTGATTTATCATCCACAGAAAAATACAATTAAGATTATATTACTAGGCAATTGCCATCCATGTAGATACTTTCACATGCTGTTACTATTCTTATACCAGAGCCTTTGTTATTTTCAGTATCTCTCCATCATGCTACAGTCTACCAGTGTAGACATGTCCTGAAAATGATTAGGAACATCTGCCTCTGCACTTAATCTTCACAGATCTTTTATTTAGCTGCCTCTCTGCTTCTGATGCAGGCAAGATATCTGACTATAGCTTGAAGATAATAAACATGAGTTTGTTTCAAAAATGTTTGAGTACCAATATCAGTATAGAGAACAACATCAGCCGAGTACCTCAGCAAGTCTGAATACTAGATACAGCTCTTGAAGCCAACAGTTCAGACGTCTGTATGGGCTGCAAGCACTACCCTGACCTGAGTGATCATCAGAATAGACACATTCTTTGAAAGAGTTAAATGCTTTTGGTCTGATTTGTTTAGTAATCCAGGTGATAGCATACTCTCACAGAATCCAGCAGATTTTCACTGCCTTCCTGTTCCTCCTTGGGAACTCCTGTGGGAAGGAATAGGCTATCTGTCTGATCATTATCTTCATTCCTTTCTTGGATTGACTCCTTTCTGCAATGGAAGTTTGCCCAAATAAGATTTGAGGAAAGTACAAAGGGCCTGTTGGTTTTCAATACTGTTTTCTGAGCTCTTGCAGTGATGTGAGAGTGCTGGGGGATGCATCTCAACAGTATTCAATAAGTGTGGCTGAGTAAGAGAGGTTTGCAATAGAGGGGTAGGACACATTTTGTTTCTTTTTCTCAAGTTTCTGTATATATTAAAATGAAAATCCAATTTACTTGAACTGAAGTGTTGTAGTGAGATCTGTTATACTAAAAATCAAGACATTTAGCAGCTAAGAATAAGTTATTGTGAGGAATATATTTATTCACAAAGGTATGCTTTGTGATAGCTTTGTACCAGAGAGCAAATAAAAAAAATGAGATGGATAAACTTATTTCAAAATTTATAGCAAATTATTGATTTTTTTTAGGTGTCAGCAAAGCAAAAAGAAAAAGAAAGGTAGTAGTCTTATATACCACGGTAAACATGTACTATCACTGACAGGAAATATTTTAACATTTTCTATTAGAAGTGCACATTATAGTGGTGCAGGGAGAGATCTGTACTGATTTATGTCCTTAATAAGGAACATAAATCCTGACAAAGAAAGGGATCATTGCAAAAATTATGTACTTTATTGATCAGTGTTGCTTAACATATTTAAAACACTTCTTCTGCTGACTGCTTGCCCAACATAAAATGATATTACCATTAACAGGCAGACCAGCAGCCAAACTCCTCCATCCACAACCATATCACAAACGAGAGATCCAAATTACCAGACAGCCAGAGGTAGGAACAAGTCAATGCACTCACTCACAACATATTGTGTGAAGAAGGGAGCGAGCTGAGTCATGAATCATGACATGGGAGATAGAATCAGCCAGGCAATAAGTCCAATTATGTAGTAGTTTCTCTGAGAGACTCATGATCTCACCCCACCCTCCTGGGAACCCCTTTTGCCATGAAGGGTCAGGGACCCCTTTCAATAGCTGGAAACCCCACCTACACATCACAAACAACTCTCCCAACCCTATTGCAAGCAGAGTCAGCTCTTATAGAGGTGGCTTCTTGCACTACCTCCAATTTAATGTAGAAGGTGAGGGCACCAGGTGGTGATCTCCTAATCAGTTCCCACCCAAGGCTGGCCAGACCCTTAGTGAAAACCAGTCAGGAGAGTCTTTCTTGCCTGGCTATGGACATCATCCATATGTGGACATCATCCAGCCCTAATTCAAGCTGGGGGTTTAACCCCAGCACTTCAGTACTTGGTGCATGTATCTTTTTATTTTCTTCTTCCCTCCATTCCCCTTCCCCCCACCCTCTGCCCCCCCAGTGAATAATATCATGAGGAATGTCCAAAATAACGTCTAGAAGTGAAAGCAATGAATCTTAGTGCAAGTTTGAAACTTTAGGCAGTGAGATACCATTGAAAATCTGACCCTAAGTTAGGAGAGCAGAGTTACATTAATGCTTAAATCAGTAACAATATGAATCAGTCCTTTAGCTGAGAAAAAACTTAAAAAGAGATATAAAACCTCAAGTCAAGTGTTTGAATACCTTATGTTGTAATCAGTTATTAATTGTAATCATCTTGCCCAAGACAAATAGTATTCTCATTTAGTTAGTATCTGATTGGGTTTTAGTCAAATTTACTCAGTGCTCAAATTGTCATTCGAGACAAAATTGGTCTCAACACTTCAGAGAAATTAAAAGCTAAACCTTATATATGAAACATATAAAGTCTTAGTTTATTTTTGAGTTTTATTTCTCATTGGGGGTGTTTGTGTGTGTGTTCTTGGTTTGAGCTAGACCTTCCATTGATAAAGCTCAGGGTAGTTTTACGGGTTTTAGTGAAGCTATGCACTTTTACCTGGCAGTCACATAACATACAAATCATCTCTTGGTTAGAAATGACCCCATTCTGTATAAAAATATTGCTGAGGTCATTCAGATTATAATAAAGGAAACTTCAGGTGACCAGGGAGAGGCATTAAATATATTGCTGCTTCCTGTTATTCCATGGTTGGTTTTTTTTTTTTTTTTTCCCTGTGTTATTAATAGAAAATATCACAGAAATTACTTCATGAAGTTGAGCCAGAATATAGTTTTGCTTAGTTACTACTAATGAGACCTTTCACACTGTTAGGTAGCTACAATTCCATACAACAATGAATAAAAGTACCAAGGATAATAAAATCAGGAGGGCAAGAAAATGCAACCAAAAAATTAGCAGGGATTTTGGCTCATATACATGCTGTCTCCCCTCGAGCAGCAACCAAAATTCATGCATAAATTTCATGTATTCCTTTTTGTCAGATCACTTGTGAAGACCAGCATTTAAACCTTGCAGTTTTGATTCAAGTTTCTTATGACAGTCTTGACAAGAGGAAATCACATAAAATGAATTTCATTCTTGTAAAAAGAACTGAAAAGAGAAGAATAAATAGTAAACATCAAATACACTTTCATGGTAATTCTAACGCTGTTCTGATTGCTGTCATATGGTCTTTCTCAGGTGTCATAGAAAAAAAGACAATTAATTGTTGATGGGATCTTTGATAATATTATTTTCACAGCATCAACTTTAAGCAACAATTTAAATGCATTACATCAAGAAGTTAAAAGGTAAGATTATGTGTTACCTGGGATACAATGGTAATAATGGAACATTATTTTCTGAACTCCCAATCTTCAACCATCTGCTGAAGGAGTAATTCCTGAACTTTATACTTGCTGAATTTAGAATTTTTTATGTATTTAAGACTTTTCACCTTTTTTTTCATAATAAAGTGAGGAAGATCCTGAAATTTGACATCCATTGCCCAGCAAAAGAACACTAAAGTGCTTACTGGGTACATGAAGAGTTTTCAGCAGAAAAAAAATTGTCGAACTAATGAGATTTTCCAGTTGTGTTTAAAAACATTTCAACAAGAAACAATGAAAATGTAAATGCTGAGTTGCCAAATATCAATTAAGGAAAAAACCCATACAACTAGTATTTATTTAATGGATCTATAAACTTCCTCCAGTAAAATTTCAACATTTGCCACACTACCTCCCCAAATCCTGAAAATACTAAAAAACCTTCTAACTTTGTTTGTGTAGACTTAAAAAATGAGTGACAGGTTTAATTCAGCTGTGAAACTGTGAATCTATTCTTTTATCTCAATCGTAGGCGATGTTTCATGAAATGTTAAAATTGCTTTTAGAATTATTGACCATCACTGGGTTCCATCTGCTGTCTTGTTTTGGGTTTTTTGTCCCATTAGGAACTATGTATCTGTTTCATATACCAAAAAAAGCAGGCCTATGCAGTGAAATACTGTAACAGGTTTATATCTGTGAACATATAAAGATCTTTAACAGGACTGTTTCATAGTATTTGCTCTGCTGAAAGCATAAACATCACTAAGGAGTTATGTGACTAAGAGGAGTGTATCCAATCTGCATTCTATGGACCTTGTATCATAGAACTACTGTTATAATTAGACCATAATCATGGTTCAGGCACTTGAGTGCTAGTAAAAAAGTGCTCATAAGGAAGAATCACACTGAACTTCTGTTTCATATGTCTAATTGTCATTTATCCTTATTTAACTGATGCTAAATAAGATTTCATTTCATACTTTTGAAATCACCTATGTATCCTTATAGTTAATCATTGTAATTGACTGAAAACCTACTAGTTTACATACATAATGGAGACACATGCAAATACAAAAGAGTTTTTTTAAGTAAATTGCTGCAGGTAGTAAAATGATCATAACTTACAGTGTAACATTATGCTACAAATGCTGAGGCAGAAGGCCAGGGCAGAGAGAGATCTAAAGAATGGTAATTTCCGAGTCCTTATCGTAGATAAACAATATGTGCTATATGGCAACGTACCTGACTACTTGATGAAAATAATGGGCCTCAACTGCAATGTAAAGTTCTTAGTGTTACTAGAAAGCTGTAGCATTCAAAGGATCTCATGCAAGAAATGAATCTGTGGCAGCAGAAAATCATAGTTATCTCAGATCCCATTTCACAGTAGAGAAATGTGTGAAAATTTATGGCATTTAGCACTGAGGTATGTGAGCTCTGAAAACAATTTTACTGGAAAATGAGTTTGCATAAAGTTCCCCAGCTTTTTTGAAAGATCTTTTAACATTGAATGATAATTCCAAGTTAACTCCTTCCAAAATAGAATAAATTAAAAAAATTGGACTCTCAGGCTGACCATAAAAGAAACTTCAACAGAGACTATCTGGATTGCCTGGAAAGTAAGGGTTTTCCTAAAGTCCTCTCTCCTACATGCACAGAATCCGGCTTCTGAGTTTTCTGAGTTCAGCACCCATTTATTTCACATACTATCATAGCACTGAGATATACTGATATGTATTCTGTTAAAACATTTGTTTTTGCAAACACAAACAAATAACTTTTCTTGTTAGGAAGCTAAGAGTGTAACACCATCACTATATTCACTACAGTCCAAATTTTGATATGCAAATATGGAGTTTTGTTCAATTTGCACAAAGAACTACATGGCAGTGAGTGGGTAATTATCAGCAAATTCAGTGGATACTACCAAGGACAGAGAGCATCCTTTGCTGTGCCTACACAGCATGCTCAGCAGTGCTAAAGGCAGAAGCTCCTAAGAGTTACTTTGGCCCTTCTACGTCTGCCTCATACAGTGATAGCAAAAGACTTTTCTTAGTCTCTACAGGAGATTAAGCTATATGCCCTTGCCTCTCTTCATGTATTTGCTCTGTGGATAAATGGACTAAGAGAGTAAAAAATAATAACTGACTACAGAGATTTCCAAATCAAACTGATGTCAATGCATGGGGCCAAAACTGGTATTTGTGGCAGGATATATAGTATACCAAATCCTATGATGTCTTTCAGAATCTATAGGTGTATTGTCACATGGACTGAGCAGTACTTGAGAAGACGAGACCTTTTTGCTGAGTCTGTATCTTAGTACGCAATCATGGACATAAACAAATTAGAAGTAATATTATTTATGATGTAATAATGGACATTTCATTTATTTTTAGCATCTTCTTTGTGCTCTTTGTCATTTTACACTACATGTAAAATGAGATGTAAAAAAAAAACAAAACAAAACAAAAAACACTACATGTGCTTTTCCTACAATCATTTAATGTGAGACGTTTTCAAACTGTGGATTTTGCTGATAATGTTATCAGCCTTCCTTCATTCCCAAAATTTGGGATTTGGAAGAATTAATTTTTTCCTGTAACTTTTGATGTTATGAACTTTTGAGAAAACATTTAGGTCAGTAATGTTTTGAAAGAAGGAACTTCAAATAAATAAAAATTATCTGAACAAATAGTAGAGCTAATCGCACTTCAACAAAAAATTTCTAGCAAGCTTTTATAAACAAAAAAACCTTTACTTTTTAGAACATCTAACAAGCACACAAACACGTGTTGCATATGCAGGATTTTTGCGATGATACCACTCAGGTGCTTAAAACGAAGCAAGTGCTAAGAGCTTGACTGGACCACAACCAAAATGCTCAGAAACCATGCAGTTTCTCTTAAAGTTTAAATAGTTTTGAGATCTTTTCTATTATACTATTCACCGTCTTCCCCTAATGATTGCTCAGTATAACAAAAAACATTGTACTTAATACATGAGTGTGAGGTTTCCCCACTGTCAACCATTTTCCATGCTGGAAATTAATAACGTATATTCTTAGGCTGTGAATTTGATTCTCCTCTTCATTTAGCAGTTTTATGCCAATGGAATTACATTGAATAACTTTTTATTCGGAAGGATTTTGCAAAAGTCTTTCTGAAAGTCAATATAAATTACGTTGACCTTAGCTTATATCTTCTGATCTCTACTTTTACATAGGGTTTTAATTCCTATAGTAAATATATTTTTATCCATTTACACGGTTGGTAAACAATTCTTGCTCTAATCTCTGTAGTGCTGACATGCTCTATGAGCAGAGAAAATTGTCTCAATATATGAAGTAAAGCTCGGGAAAGAAAAGACCAAAACTCCCACCTCAAAATCTCCCCTCAAAATCTGTATTTATAGTGGTAGCAGAGTAGGAACAGGTTAATGTAAAATCAACATGTCTTTTTCATTAAAATATTTTAGATAACTAGAAGTAACCATGGCATCAAATTAGTAATTTAATGCCTCTTTGTTTTATCTTCAACAGAAAAACAAAACAAAAAAGCTTACAATTTTTTATTTCTAATTTATAGTGGATCCATGTGCTAGTACCATAGCAATCACCTAGGCATTCTCAAGAAGAAAAAAAAAAATTTCTTCCTTGGTAACCTTTAGTTTAGCAATACAGAATAATATGTTTACTCTAGGATAATTAGACACAATAAATGTGAGAATGACTATTCTAATACTCTTTTTACAAAGAGACAAAAGATTTATCACAAGGAAAATGCATTAAAATATGGAATTGTCATTTCTACCTTGCATCCAAAAAAAATTTCAAAAGCTTTGATATGTAAACTATCATAAGAAAATCACTCAGAATATTGCCACACTTAATGGAACAAGAAATCTCAAAATGATGGTCTGTCTTTGGTGGTACCTTATACAGCACTTACCATACAAAATTTGTGTTGCCTGCAGTTACTATTCAGTAACCAGATTCTACATTATGCTCCTGTGTTTGGATGCAGGAGGTCATCACAACAAAAAATTCCATAACCAGCACTTTGGTATAACCTATTCCAGGTGCAGAGGAATAGCACCAACTCTCTCATGTCTTAGTTGCCTTGAGTTCAGGGAAACAATGTCAAGAGTTAAACATTGGAAGAGATGCGGGAATAGGCATGGAAAAACTGCAAGTCTTGACCAAAAGATTAATATTGTCCAAGCTTGGCCAGGTGCAGCTTAAGGATGGTTGGTGACAACTTGCCTGGAGAAGTGGTGGTGATAAGGCTCCAAACAGACAGAAAATTAATTGATTTGAACATTTTAAATTAACTTAAAGTTATAAAAACTTGGCCAAACCAAGAGGGAATAATGGAAAAGAGTATGGCTGGAGAGCAGAATGACTGCTCACTGTGGATCATCCAGCAAGAGAAAATAGCTGGGTAACTGTTTCAGTACCTGATCTACAGCCCCCTGAAGTCAATGAAAATGCTTTAAAGATATTTAAGGCCTGGGAGAAAAAAAAACACAGGCCTCTCAGCTGACATACATTCTCAGTATGAGGGTGAAAGGTGACCCTTTGGAAGAGAATGGTGGACCCTCAAGCAGCTCCCCAAAGAGGTGGTTGTGGAATATGCATGTGAATCTTCTCCAAGTTCTGTGCAGACTTGGGCAGGGGGACACAAGACACCTCAAGAAATAGTGCCTCTGGTATTTCATCACAAGTGCTAGCTGGTCTGTGGAGATCTGCTGGTACTACACGCCGAATGTGACAGCTGC
Source organism: Merops nubicus (assembly GCF_000691845.1). Lineage (NCBI taxonomy): Eukaryota > Metazoa > Chordata > Aves > Coraciiformes > Meropidae > Merops > Merops nubicus. The sequence continues at coordinate 87,652 of NW_008612703.1, forward strand.
TATCCTGGATGTCATATGGGGGGCTGGAAAAGGAACTCCAGCACTCAGAGCAAAACCTGCTGGAGCCTGAAATCAAGCTTTCTGGTACGGATTAGTACAATCACATCCTGTGGAGAGTGAGCACAGATGGAGACCTGTAATACACGTTCTCCAGTGAGTTACACAGACATGAAAATGATGTAACTGACCTTATGCTCTTCGATTTGTCAAGAGCTACTAAAATTATTATCAAGTGAGTTTGTGCATCTGACTTGTGTCCTGAGAAAGAGAAAAGCTCTTCTTTTCAATCACTAGTTGATTATCATAAAGCATATTCTTTAATCCCATGAGAAATAATGGACTGTGGATTTAACTGTGTGCCTTACTTAGGCGTTTGTGGGAATTGAATCTTTAAAAATTTGTCATCAGAGCAGAGGATCATGTTCTGGCCAAAAAGCCAAAAAAAGCCATCCCAAGCCACTTAAACACACAAAAGTATGACGAATATTCTGTGCTGATATCAGTGCTTGCTTTTTCACCACGGAACTGTCAACGAGCCTTATTTGTAATAAAAATTGTTTTCCTGAATAGTGTGAGATATAAACTTATAGAGAAAAGGTTGGAAAGAAGAGCTGGCAGACCCGTAGTACACCACTCAGAAGAAAACCTTAGACAAGTGAGTTTTTTTCTGAGAGAAGCTCTGTCTTGCTTGCTATTTTGCACAGGAAGCATTTACTGAGCTACAGTCTCTTTTCCTTCTGTTTAGTCTTTAAGCGGAATTGTGAGGGAGGACAGTTTAACATAGCACTCTACTATGTAAATGTGTATATTTTTAGTTGCAGTACATTTTTTATTGCAGTATATTTTAGTGGAATATATTTTCATATATTAAATAGTAGTAGGTTAGCACTTATTTAATCCTAGGAATAAGGATGCACTAAAAATCTAGTAATATTTTCATTCTGATGTGTTAATATGAATTGAGAAGAAAGCCATTGTTTTGTTTTAAACTGGTGTGAGATATAAGTGAGAAACCTTATTTAGCGAATTTACACAGAAATGTGTAAACACACATAAAACTACCCAAACACTGAGGTAAACAGGCTTCTAATATTCCTGGGTTGTTCTGACTAGTGACATAGTTCAGTGTAATGTTGACCTTAAGTAAGCTGATGAGAGAAGAGCTGGCCTCCTGGAAGTAGAGTATCAGCATATATTTACACTGCAGCAAGAGAGAAGGGCAGGGGTGAGCAAGGAAGAATAACTTTTAATAAGATTTTCTCTGTTTGTGACATCTAAGATACTGCGATGCATCCAACCATGTGTCCAGCTGCTGGTGCAGAGCTCAGGTCTTAGGTAGGTGCTGTGCTGTACCTGCAAGGTCAAATGGCATTAGATGCCCCTGTTTAAGCAACTGCATTGCCCTCTTTGCATTTCAAACACTGCTGGAGATCTAGATCTCACACCTTGGAAAGGTCACAGCTGGATGTTGGCTCAAGGCTTACCTTCTGGGGATGGTGGAAAACACCAGCCCTGGCCTGTGAAGACTGTAGGTTTTTAGTCCAGTGGGAATAAAATAACTTTCAGAAAAGTCTGCCCAGAAATTCCAAGTTAATACTCAGTGATATATATCACTATTTTGTTCTCATTTTTTCCTCTGCATCTAAATCAAAACTTTTATGTAGTTTAAGTGCAATACCTTTTTTTTTTTTTTTTTCATCCTTTAATCCTTTCCTGTTCAAATTTTAAAAATAATCTGTTTAAGGTAATAATGACAAAAGATTTCTCAGTGAGACTTTACTTCAACAAGATGTGTTTCCTGGTTTTGATGGTTCTGAAGGATAGAGTCTTGAGAGAAGCAACATCTATTTGAGCAGCTGGAGTTTTGCCTAACTGGTCACAGAAAAGAATTGCATGACCTTATGTGTCCAGTGCACAGGAAAATATAAATGTCTTAGTTTCCCAAAACTCTGCATGAAATCATGAAACATTTTAAACTTTTAAGTGATACAGACATTTCTTAAGACATGCATTTTTTAGTTCAGATTTATTAAAAAAATTTGAACAGCTTAATTGTGTTAAAAGTAAAAAAAAATTGCCTCTGGGGGTGAAGTGCTTTCTGTTCTGAGCCAAACCTGACCTGTGTGTGCATTCCAGATACCACAGACACTGCTTTCTGGTGGGAATTGTTTGCAACATTCAGCTTTTATTAAGGTTAGGACTTACTGGATCAAATGTTGATGTAAATTCTCATCCTAAAAAAATAATTAAGAATTTCTATGAAAAAAAAAAAAACAAACAAACGACCAAAATAAACATCATCCCACAAAGCCTATTTTACTGGAAGCATTTGTTTCTCATTTTAGATATTTTGGGTTATGCATTGTTCTGCCTTGTGACATTTATTTTCTTCATATTGACCAGTGCAGCTTCCATTTTGAGTTTTGTCGCTGGGTTATACTGAGAAAAACCTGTATGTCTTTGTTTTAACCAACCCAACAGAATGTGAGAGAGCTTGCTAAAATCCATCAACAGCAACCTGTGTGGTTGTAGGACACTACATATTCATACGCTAATCTCATTGGTCTTGAAAAACCACAATGTTCCTACCAATTTATATTGGAAATAAAATTGTGTCTCAGCTGTGGATTTGCTTTCCAGTTTGATTATGAGCAGAAAGCACAACCATTATGGATCTCACATAAATGACATCAAACTATATTTGGTGTTAATATTTATATAGAGGAATCTTTGAGAATAATGGTGCTTATGTGAAAAGAAAATCAGGATTCTTCCCAAAAGACATTTTGCAAGGATGTTTTGCTGCATTTTTTTTTTCATTTTACACACTTGGTTCTATTGGTTTCTCAGCTTTACTTGTAATGATGACAGGAGTGGTAATGTAATCTGTGTAAGATTTCTGCAGCCACTAGGATTGTAGTCTCATAAACAACTATGAGACTGCGTATGAGAACTGAATGGCTCTTGCTCTAGCTCTCATGCAGTCAGTGGAATCCTTCTAAATGACAAGCATGAGATCTCTGTACTTGCCCAGTCCTAAGAGGATTCCTTATTTGAGCTGACAAGGTGTAATAATTGCAGAAAAATAGAAAGCTGTAGCAGAGGCTTCCTAGCCCAAAGAAACATCAGCCTCTTCCAAAGTCTTTGCTGGCAGCCAATTACTAAAATAATGGCATCTTACTTGCAGTTGGACAGATTACGTTTTTTTGTAACTCTACAGACAAAATGAAACACTATAGTAAAGGAAATAGATTTAGATTGTTTTATTTAAATAAATCATCGTATAAATATCATATAAGCCTGCAGTTCATTTTTTTATTGTGTATAATAATGGAGGAAAGATTAATTTCATATTAGTTGGGTAGTAGCAATTATCTAAAAGTCTAAAAATTACCAGATATAGGAGTACTTTCCAGCATGGTTTGGCGTGTGAAGTTCCCATTCCATCACCGTAAGCAGAAAGTCAGATTGTCTAATGAGGATTTATCTGCTTCTGACAACTATATGGATCAGTCAAATTTAGTTCATGATACTGCTGAGAATAATGAGATTGTTTCATTAGCGTGCTCATCTGAAAATACAACTAATAAAAGGAAGTATTTCCTTTCTCCATGCATCTCTGCATACGTTTGTGGATGAGAGTGTAGTATTCACATTGAACTAATCAAATATAATTTACACTGGGGATCTTATGTCTTTCCTGTGTCATGTAATCTATTTATAAACTGCTGAGGGAGTGTAAAGCCAGTGGGATAACATAGCATAGAGCTACTGTGGAGAAAGCTAGCGTTTGTACAGCAGTCAGGCTTGATTTATGTTTGCATTTTTTCAATAAAGATGCAATCAAAGGAGCAACATTAGTAGACTAATATTCAACTCTGATTCATATTCATCATATATAATATCAGGAAGCTGTTGTATAGGTAACATGAATCACTAAAATACAGTTTGCTCAAAACATCAAGTTGTAATATAATTACAGAGTTCTTTTGGTACATGATGAACTGTAAGGTTTTCATGGTTGCTCAGAGTTTTTATTATAATAAATGTTCTTTCTTTTAACTTAGATCCTATGTATCATAAATTATAATTACACTTTTCTCACGTCAATTTGTCCCTTCAACCTTCATATCTCCTTTCAAATGAAAACTTCAGAGGACACAAAAGCATTCTTAATCACAGTAGAGGTCATCTGAAATATAATAACATTAACTGGTGAGTGGTTCCAACTAAAGGGAAGAAATAGATATAAATACTTTACCTCTTTTTGTCCTATTCCTCAAGGTGATACACACTGATAAGATCAGTAGTAAAGGCTACAATATGTGAATCTGAACATATGCCGTTTGTTTTGGATTAAGGATTAAAGTCTTGGAAAGAGAGCAAATACCATTCACCAATAGTCTGCATTTATTGCATATGTAATAATTTATCTCTGTATGGATGTATGCAAAAGAGATGTGAATCCTGTACTGAATTTAAGATGAAATCCAGGGAGCACCGCATCTAAATATGACTCTCCCTGCACACACAAAGTCATTGTGCAGGAAACTACTCACAAGCATATGAGAAAGGATATTAAAGAAATAGTATACAACCTCAGCCACACTTTTTATGGTGTTCCTTAGCAATCAGTTCTGTCCAAATCATCTTTAAATTGAGCCTCTGATGTCCAATGGGACTGAGTTCCAGATGGATTTAAAGGTCTAGAGCCTGACTGAACCAATCCCGTACTTGTTCTGCACTATATAACATCATAAAAAGCACGAGTTTTTGGAGGCACTTAATAAATGTCCATTGTTATCTCTCAGATATAAGCAATAAAATATGTAAGAAGGGAAGGGCCCCAGGTTTTTGTGTTCAGTTCCTTGGCAAATAACTGGAATGCAGTTGTGATGATCCTTAAGTTCTCTTCCAACTCAAGCCATTTTATGATCTATATCTAGTCTTGAGGAAAAATTTGCAGATGAATAATGGGAGTTCTGCTTGTTCAAGGACTTCAGGACAGGTTTGACTTACCAAAAAGTACAGTGTAACTCACACTCAGAAAGATAAACAAACGAGGAGCTTCTGAATCTGGGCATTTCCAGAATCTGGTGGGTAACTCTTCTTATGATGGAGTTAAAAATCAGATTTGAATTTGTTCAAAGCATTTGGATTTGGTAATTTGGGTCAAACTCATCCCTAATTCTAAAATGTATTGCATTTCCTGTGACTTTCTTTCTTTCCAGCCTGTCAAAGTCCATGGACTCAAAATTATTATAAATAAACAAAATTAAAATAGGGACTAGGAAAATTAGTCACTCTACAGATCCTTCCAAGATGCTTCCAAAATGCTATGTAAGTGAGGACTATTTCTCAAATAGAATGTGCATTTCAGAGAAAAAAAAAAAAAAAAAAAAAAATTATGTCATGATTATTAAAAACTTCTAAAAGAAACATGAATAGCACTGGAGTGACCATCGAAAGCAATAAACTGAAAGATAGTTTGGCAGAAGAAAATGCCCCAGTAGTTTACTAAAGTCATACGAAAACATTTCTCAATGTTTTCTGGGTCTTCTGTCAAACTACAGGATCCCTGCTCTTATCAGCACAGATCTTGTAGTGTGTCAAACAAAGAAGAAGTGGAATGTGGTTCTTATCTCAACTTGTGATAGAAAATCCAATAAATATCAGAGAAAAGACTACATGTGAATTATGAGGGCCTTACTGTTTTATTTATACAACATATTTTTCTTCTTGTAAGAATGATGGTGTTGATTTAAAAGTGTGGAGAGAAAGAGAAATGGAAAATCAGAAGAGAGAAGTGGAGGGGTTTTGTCTTCTACCAAAAATAAAAAAAAAAAATGCTTACTGATTTCTTTTCATCTTTCAGCAAAAATTACAAAAGAACAATTTTATAATTTGTGGAAATGATGACTGTGATGCAGCAGGAAATATTTTTAGTTTTTCACAGCCTTTAGATATGTAACCATCAAGACATACTATCCTGTGTCTGTACTGGGAGTTTTCTGAGTTCCCTGTCTTTGTCACTGTCAGAGACATGCTGTAGTTCAGCATGAGAATCCTTGAACTCTAGTTTTCCAGAAGTGACACTTTGATTCACACATCTTCCAGTCTTGCCAGGCAGTTTCAGTGTCCTACAAGGAGATACTACTCCCATTGGACAATGGCTGAAATTGGGCTAAGGCAGTTTTTGAAATAAGCCCAAAGTTCACTTACTGAATAATGTGTTCATGAGACAAAGCTCAAGCCTGGCTTTTTCAGTGCAGCTAAAATCTTGGATGTCCAGAGAAAGCATGTCTCTCCAGGGAAGCATCTGAATAACAGTTTTAAAACAAACCACACGTAATCGCTGTATGTTGTGAGGAAGATATAGTAGCCATTCTTGGATTACCTTGCTTCTCTTTTACAGACCTTTGGAATGAAGGCCATGAGAATTTCAGATGCTTCAGAGCATGTGCCTCCTCCATTCAATACTTTACTCTCCACTAACAAGAATCACTGAGCATGATGCTGAAGCCATAGAAACCTGAAGAACACTTTTAGCCAAGATCAATAAAGAAAGATTAAGGAAAAAGACATAGAACTTCCTAGGAAAGGAAATCTTTAAAGCAGTAATATTGTTTTATAGGCACTATAATTTCATAATTGCTACATAGACTTATTTTACTTACAAAAGTACTGATGTATTCTTATAATTTATTGGCAATTAAAATTTGAGGAATAATCACAGCTGATCTAGTATGACATACTACCACTGAAATAACTTGTACTTACTAAAGTTATGAGCAATGTAAGTACCTATTGAATTCCAGAGACACCTGTGTAGTGTCTGAGATACCTACAACATTGCTGCCATAAAGTATCTGCACAGTCCCCTCAGCCAAATTTCTGAGCACACATATTGTGCTTGAATGCATGGGTGGACATTCAATGTGTCTCATTTACAAAATATTTACATTTATGTTAAATGTAAGACTGTGGTTTGTTTTAGTTTATGAAAAATTCTGACAAATATTTTTCCAAAGGATTTCACTCTCATATCAACAATAAAGTATTCTGGAGATGTCCCACAAAAACTTAATATGTGGCTGAAATTGCGTACTGTATTATTGTGATTGGTTCATTTTAGCCTGTGGACTGCAGCTCCAGGATGGGTAAAAGGATTCTAAGATCCTATTTCCATTTTTCTCTTCCAAGCTCTTGGGAAATATGCTTAGTTTGCGAATTTCAACCAACTTTTCATAGATGCCAGGAACCACAGCAGGATGTTTTTAGGATGCATGTGAGGAAGGGCTGGTTGAACGTGGGGTCATGATATGAAACATGTCATCAATTCCTTTCCAACTAGAACTTTATCCATTTAAAACATAAAACCTGTGGTTCTTACTATTGCTTTATTTTTCTTTCTTTCTTTCTTTCTTTCTTTCTTTCTTTCTTTCTTTCTTTCTTTCTTTCTTTCTTTCTTTCTTTCTTTCTTTCTTTCTTTCTTTCTTTCTTTTTTTTTTTTTTAAATACATCCTTTGCAGTAAAGCCAAACTGGCTCTGTGTCCTACTAAAGCACTCCCTCAGAACAAATGAACATTTTTGTTAAAGCATAGGGACAGTGGAAGAATTATGGTTCTGTTGGATAAGATCTTTTGGTTTTAAATAGTTACCATTTTTCCATGGAGAAATCAGACACCTTGTTGGTGTTTTCTTATAGTAAACATAAGGTCACTGAAAGGAAACAGGCTAGATGGAAGATCACCATGGTATTAAATTGCTTCCATCTGCAAATGCTGTAAATCGTGTAGACATAAAAAGAGAAGTTATGATAAGAACTCTGAAGTGTCATGTATCTGGGTTTTAAAATGTTCTTCTGCTAAGGACTTTATTCTGCTGCCAAGATTAAGAAACATGAAGTCATGACTCAGGAGCTGGTCCCTGTCAAAGGCATTCTGCTCTAGAAAAGTACTCCTCCTTCCTGAATTTTCTTTTTCATTCTCTATAGGAAAGATGATCTGAGAATATTGACTGACCTTTGCAATTTCTTTATTCGCATTTTCTGAGTTCCTGGCTTGGCACCAGTTCTAAGAAAGTCTGAAGCTGAGGAAAATGTTAGAGAAGTACAAGCTTATTTTCTTTTCTATTTGTTAGTAGTCCCTAAACAGATATCACATTTTTTTTATTTTTAGTTCAAATATATCTCAGGCTATGAATCCAAACAGGCTATTTTATATATATGTAGTTCTGCAAGTGCTGGGTACTCATATATGCAACTTTAAGCACCTAAATTACTTTCTATTCATAGCACTTACATTAAAAACATGGTTTTCTAATTTCATTATAGGTGTTTTGGTAACTCTTTTCACATGACGTTCTCTTGCTTGATGGTTATAGAACTTCTGAAACTATAAAACCTTTCAAAATTGCTCTGTAAAGACTTTTACTGTATCACCTCATGAAACTGAGTTAATTATGCCTCATTCAAAAATGTGACATACAAACACATGGTGAAATGAACGCTGCTCAAAAATTTTGTAATTATTTTAAGTATTTCTGGGAACAATGATATACAGATCAATAAATACATTTAATGCCCATTCTTTGAGCATTAAATATTTTCACTACTGTAATGAAGAATTCTCTTAGTTGTGATTTTTCTTCTTCTTTGCTTCCTTTTAGGGAATTTAGTCACAAGTCTTCAAAGGTGCATAATTATACAAAAGGATTAATATGTTTTGTGGATTTTTATCCAATTTAGAATAGCATGTTCATTGCATGGACTGAGAAAAGTCATTATGTGAAGTAAAGTTTTTTTTCTCAAGGAGATCCTGCGTACTTGCCTAACAAAATACATTGCAAATGTAACAAAAACATGTATGCACAGACTACAGATATAAACATTTTACAAGGGCAACTCCCATTCCTGACTGTCTTCTCCTTGTGTATCAAACAAATTACTGTAATGTAACAAAGGAATGGCTGTTCCTTAAGTTGCTTTTCAATTGGAGCCTTGTCTTTATGCACAGAGACCAAGAATGTTTATTTATACATGTGGCTTTTTATAGTTGCTACTCAAAAAGTGCTGCATACAAACATCCAGGATTTCTCAGCAGAAGGAGCACAAACATACACATTAACTACAATGACTATAGGTGAAAGTTCCATTTGGCAGTTGTCCACACAGCCTGAAGATATTAACAAAGGGACTTCAGAGAAAGGTGCCAGATTTCTCTTCAGCACTACCCAAAGCATTGTTACAGAGATGTCTGGCTCCAGGTTCAAGAATTTCTTTCCAGCTAGAGAGAACTCCAGGACTTTTCTTTGATTCTGCCTTTGATGGGCCCCCAGTAGCCCTCCCAAGGAGATGATGATGAAAGACATTGATGAAGAAGGTTATAAATTTTTTAAGAAAATCACCCTCTCTAAAGACCTTCAGTCTGGAGGACTAAGCTAAGAAAAGGTGAAGAAAAGATGTAGACCAATGGGTCCCTGAAACTGATGCCTCTGACTGGGTTGGAAGAGGATCAAAATTACACAGTAGGATCAGAAACATCCTTTTTAGTCAGATTCTTTTTCGCTCAAATTCTGGCTTCTTCCTGAAATATTTTAGCAATGGAGAAAATATCATCTCTCTCCATTGCATGCTGTTTTATTCTGGCAGACTTTTCCCTGCTTTGGTCTTCTCTGGAGTTGATAGGTTAATAACACTTGAGAAAAATTTACAGGAGAGGATCATTGAATCTTAGGATTTCCATGTCCTTTGAAATAACTTCTTGCAGATGGATGGGTTCTGGAAAAACTCATACGGAAGAAAGAAGTTTACAGTATGTGGAAAAAGGGACTGGCGACTTGGGAAGAATATAGGAACTTTGTCAGAGTATGTAAGGATGCAACAAGGAAGGCCACGGTCTCCTTAGAATTAAAGCTGGCCAAGGATGTAAAACACAAGAAGGGCTTCTTCAGGTACATCAGTAGCAAAAGGATGACTATGGAAAAACAGTGGGCCCACTTCTGCATGAGGAGAGTGCCCTGGTGTTGGATGATATAGAGAATGCTATGTAACTGAATCCCTTCTTTGCTACAGTCTTTACTGCTAAGACCAGCCCTCGGGAATCACAGACCCTGGAAGTAAGAGAAAGTCTGGAGTAAGGAAAACTTTCCACTGATTGATAGGATTGGGTTAGAGATCATTTAGGTAAAATGAACACTTACAGACCCATGAGCCCTGTGGGGATGCACCCACAAATGCTAAGGGAGCTGGCTAATGTTGCAAAGCCAATCTACAGCATTTTTGAAAGATAATGGAGAAGGGGAGAGGTGCCTGAGGACTGGAAGAAAGCAAATGTCCTTTCAGTCTTCAAAAAGAGCAAGAAGGAGGTTCCAGGAAATTACAGACCTGTCAACCTCACCTCCACCTCTGGAAAGGTGATGGAACAGCTCATTCTGGAGGTTATCTCCAGGCACATGGAGAAAAAAAAAAAAAGTTATCACGAGTCAGCATGGATTCAGCAAGGTGAAATCATGCTTAACTAACCTGATAGACTTTTGTAACGGTGTAACTAACTGAGCAGATGAAGGGAGAGCAGTGGATGTTGTCTACCTGGAGTTGTTTAGTCTGGAAAAGAGAAGACTGAGAGGAGGTCTGATCAATGTTTATAAATATCTAAAGGGTGGGTGTCAAAAGGATGAGGCTGGTCTCTTTTCAATGGTGTCTAGCAATAGGACAAAGGGCAGCAGGTACAAACTGGAACACAGGAAGCTCCACCTAAACATAAGGAAAAAATTCTTTACTGTGAGGGTGATGGAGCACTGGAATGGGCTGCTCAGAGAGATTGTGGAGTCTCCTCTGGACTTTCAAAACCCACCTGGACATATGCCTGTGCAACCTGCTCTATGCGAACTTGCTTTGGAAGAGGAGCTGCACTAGATGACCTCCAGAAGTGCCTTCCAACCCCTACCATTCTGTGATTCTGTGATTTGTGTCAATTACTTGACACATATTTGCAGAAAAAAATAGAAGGTTAATTTTCTGAGAATTTTTGGTTTAGAATAAATATTTTTCTCAGTGGTGAACCTTATTTCAACAGCATTCCTCTAAACCACAGTGCTTTCTTTCTTTCAGAATTTTAGGATTCAAAATTATAAGATACAAAATCTCAAGTTCTCCTCTTTACTTGCCATTTGGACTGTAACAGCCTCTTCTCTGAGTTATTTCCCTGATTTGTGAATCCCTTAATTACCTGTACTTCTGTGTTTTACAAGATTTTTCCTTGCTTCTTCATTCATATCAAGCTCATCTTCAAATTTGATATTTTCTTTTAAGCTCCTCAAAGCTTATTACATTAATTATAAGTATGAAGCAAATTCTTACATACTTACCAATACCATACATAATTAACTTCTTAGAACAATGATCTCTGTCTTTCATCTTTGTTTCAGGTATTTAATCAATCTAATATTTAACATTATACAACTTCATGTTTTCTCTCATACTTACAGAAGTTATGGAAAAGTATCCCACTCTCTTATACTCTCCTTCAAATGTTTTCTGAAGGTTTTTTCTTAAGACTAACCTAATTATTGTTGATGAACAACTGATAAATGTTAACTGTCAATCTGCCTTTGCTGTGTTTCTCTTCCTTACGTTTCTCACTCTTAGTTATTAACTCTCTTGAATATTCTTCAAATTAGAAAAATTGTACATAAACAATAACTAAAATGTATAAACAAAGCACTATACATAGAACTCTCCTTGGTTTTCCTTATTTCCATTTTCTTTATTTATGTCCTCATTTTCTAGCTTTTATTTCTTGGTATAAATTCTTACTGAACCAGGCAGAGGACATTTTATCATCCATCTCTCAGAGTTACCTAGGTTTACTGCAGTACTCACTCACTATCATGATATAAGCATTTAGTATTAACATTTCTTTAATGACTAAACAGCAGTTTTAGTCTTCCATCAAACAGAGAACTCCACTATCCAGAGCTCTCAATAGAGTACCCTAAGTAAAAAGTTAATAATCAGCAAATTAATCAATTAATAAGAAGTTATCAGCACCTTAAATAAACAATTAAAAAAATATTTTCTTTCTCCCTTACTGTCTCAGGCCCACAAATTCAATAGGGAAGGCATACAAAGGCAATAAGTTTATTATTAATACACATGTGTTAAAGGAGATTAGGGAGAAAAAAAAGAATTAAAAATATGAAGTGTTTTCATTGTGTCTGCTCCAAGTCACTGCAGAATTTCATTTTATTTCTTATTTATTAAGCAAAAGATGAATTACGCCATTGTCAATGATATATAGCAGGGAGGAAAAATGAAACAAGTGGACAGTGCACTTAAGTATTTCATGTTGTTTCCCTATAGATACAATTTTCTTTTAAGTTTTGCTTTCACACTTCTTAAACAAACAAAAAAAAAAAAGGCAGACTTCATGGAAGCACTTCAGCAATTAAGATTCCTCCTCTACCTGTCAGCTTCAAAAATCAAGTTTGCAGCAGCACTGACATCACTTCAGACTTGTTACCCCTTTGGCAAAATGTGCTTCCCAATATCAGAGAAATGTTGTAATGAGCTGGGCTGTTACTATATTTCCCTATTTTTTTTTCATAGATTCATAGAAATTAACACAAGTAGAAATCAAAAGATCGTCTTGTCTGACCTGCTTTATACCATAAGCTATTACCTTTTATACAGTTACCCTATTTTGAACTCTGTTACTTCTCTTTAGCTAGTTTGTGTTTTCATAAGCATCTCATCCAGAAATACATGCTGCCTTAATCTGAAGTCATTGAGGTCCAGAGCATAATCCACTGTTTTCTTTTGACAATTTGTTTTTCAAAAATGATAATAATTCCAAGCAATTTTCTAAATTTTCCTCAAACTTTTGCATGTCAGGTTTATTTTCCAGTGTAAGACCCATGCACATGTTAGTGTAAAAGTCCTAGGCTGGTTACTCATTTTTCCTAATTCATTCTTCCAAGGCTTGTAATCCCTTATTGTCACAAGCATACCAAGACTTCCCAATCTGCTATCACCCCTAGTGTTTTCAGAATTAATATTCCCTTTATCTGCAGGTAGGACTGTATTCCTTGTTCTTAGATAATTTTTTTTTGTATAACCAAAGCTCTCCTTTTTCTTTATTAAGGATGTATAGCTTTCATTCCCCTAGTAAACTCATCCTGGAAAAAATCCTGCGTCTTATTCACACTGTTCTGTTCAGGCGTTTCTCTGTATGAATTATATCCCTAATTTTCATCAGATATGACAGTCTACCTCCTTTGAACCATGGCCTGTTTCTTTTATTTCTGATTTTTTTTTATTTCCTTTAATGGAAGAAAAGTTATGATCACTAGCTAACCATCAATTTCTAGCCCAGTGACTATTACTTTGTCTTTATATCTTGTGATGAAATTCAGAACAGTGTGATGCATACAAATACCCTACATTACAACACCTTTTATGCTAGACAATTATCCTGTATGATTCCTTAAATGCTCTAATGCACTTTCACTACTGCCTTCCTGAAACCTTCAGCATTTCTCTGAACATGAGTCCTCCATTGTACATTATTTTTCTTTTTGCACAGTACAGATAGACAATGAACACATTGTGGTTGTGGTCTGTCACTAACTCCTATATATCTCCCTTTCTGGACAAGTTCATGAGCATGTTTATCTGTAGATATTCCAGGATCCAACTATTCAACTATTCATAGTTTTATAATAAGCAATATCTGTCATAAAGAATGCCACCTGTTACAGCCTCTGTCTGCTCCATATTTTACCAACATTTACAGCCCATGAATTTAGGATAACAATCACATGAGTCACCCTAACTGACCTCACTGATTCCATCCATGTTAGATTTTTCTTGCCAACAAGAATTTCCAGTTTGTCTCATTTTTTACCCATATTCCCAGTATTTGGAGGATGAAAAACACCCTTTTCATTATGTTCCTTGTTGTTCATGATGCTCCAAGACCTAGTTTGTACATTGCTTGCCTTCCTCATAATTTCATAGTTTATGGTTAGCTATTTGTAGAGACTAAAGGGAGTTCACAGCAGAACGCTGCCTGAATGCCACAGTAATCACAGAAAAAGAGTTTGTTTGGGTTTTTTTTGTGAGATTAATGAGTGGGTTTTTATGAGATAATGAGAATGTCCTGGAAATATTTTTTTCTCTATGCTCTGATAGCAATGACCACCTTTAGGATATGAAGACTATCAGCTGGCTTCTGCTAGGCCAGATATTGATGCTGTTTTCATTAAGTCAAAAATCTTGCAGAGCATCTCAGATGAGTAAAGCCATTTGACATCTCAGGACACAAAGAGAAAAAAAGGAAGAAAATAAAAGAAGGAAAAAAAGGAAGAAAAAAAAAAGGAAGAAAAAAGAAGAAGGGAAAAAAGTTCTCCTGATGTGGACAGGGAAAACTAGTACTCTGAAAAACAATCTTAGACATCAGGACTAACATATATAATTTTTGACCTCCAGCACTTTAATGAAGAACAAATGTTGCTGAGTGGGGTTCAGTGCCTGAGGGCCCCTACCAGATTGCTGTATGGTCTAATCTATTTCAATGTAAAGTATTACCTGCATTCTGCATTAGAAGATTTCTTATCCTGCTCTACACTTTGTGTGTTTTTGGATATTGCTTAGAGAGAGATGGGGACATGGGGGGGACAAGAAGGTAGAAGTTAAAAAGGAAACAGGGTGTATGCTCATGAACTGTTTACCAGAGAACTTGTCTTTCAGTAGCCACTGTCAGAACTCGGTATAAAATGCCTTTGATTTTTCTTTTCTGTCATGAAATATGAAATGCTGCCAGCATCTATTTTTCTCTGCCAAATATCCAACATATTTTGCCTTTTGTGGAATGACTGAAACTGAAATCATCTCCCTGTACAACTAGGGTGATGTTCCCTACATTTTCAAATCATATTTGGACTTGTTCCATAAAGATGTTATCTGATTTATGGCAGTACCTACTGTGATTCCTGTTAGGAACTGACTTCCCACCTGACCATTGCCAACAGCTGCAGAGGAGTAACAAAACTGGCAACCTAATTCCAGTGAGTGGGAGGTCAGTGCAACAACATCTGTCTTTCTTATCGTCTGCTTATTTGCACATGACTGCACTTTTTTCCTCATTTGCTGGTCAAAGGGTCTCTCAAGCATTTCAGTAATGTTTGCTTCACTGCATGTTTTGTTAGGTTGTCACATTTCTGTAACTCATTTATAACTTGTCTTTTTTCAAACAGAGTGGGCAAAGTGGATGCAGATTTTTCAACTTATATATTTCTAGTATATCTCCTAGAGTTTAGATTATGATAATCAAATCAGTAGGAAGCAGATTTATGCAATTTATGTGTTTAAAAAAAATAAGTAAATGTAGTTGCTACTTCTACAGAGAGCAAGCATGTCTAATACAGCAATAACAGCAATAAGAAAAAGTACAGAAGCGTTAAACTTCATTCATGCTTCTCTGGTGTATCTTTCTCCTTAAAAGCCTTATACTCTTGTCAGTGCTATGAACTAATAAAGTACCATTTCAGAAATAACATTAAATCAGAGGAATCTGGGTAAAATTGCTCACATTAAATATAAACATAAGCCTAAGTACCCTGTGTTAGAGCACAGAAAAACCTTTAAAGAAAACTTCTGGATTCTCCATTTTTATTCAAAAGAAAATTGAAATTACTGAAGTTTAAATAGTAACAGGTTTAATTATCATTGTTTGTGCTTTAAGCTGTGAAAAAAAGTCTGTCATTCTCTGCCTCTATACTGTCTACAAAGCACAGTTTCAAGAATGGGTGCCAGTCTTACCTCTCTATCTGTGAAGCATTCACTGTCACTGCTCCTAGGGTGTCCCTCAGAGCAGGCTCAAGATGTGGGTATTCGATTTTATCATACACCACATTCACAAAGCAGCTCACAAGGCAGCACTGTGAGCAGAAACAGAGGATGAGGACATGGCAAGGACTTTCTTCTTCCAGAGCAGACACTTCCTTTGCAGTGTGAAAGTACATGGTGATACTGATCATTCAATGAATTGTTTTTACTCCCTGATCTTAAGCCCTTATCTTTGTGAGGGGTAGGGAGTTGTGAGACAAAGTTTAAAAAAAAAAAAAGACCCACTTTTTCCTTACATGTCAACCTTATATTATACTTTGTATTAGCAAACCAGCACAAATACTGTACTATGTTTTTAGAAAAAGTTTGTGTATTAAATTTGATTTTACATAACTAAAACATTTTGCATATACAAAGTTCCCTCAGTGTGCACCAATTCATACGTATTACCGAAAACAAGAGAGAGTTAAAATACAAAGACTGTAGGTGAAAGTTAATGAGATTGGAAAGGAAAAAGATTGTAGAAAATACAAAGTTCTTACAGAAAAAAAAAAAAAAAGTCTGTAAACAGAATAATGAAACAGTAAGAATTAATGGAATTTACAAAAACCAAAAGAGAGCATTTGAAATTATTTTAACTGAAAATAAAAAGAAAGAGATGAGGCCATTTAAAGAAAGAAACCAAACCAGCTTTGAGTTAAAGGCCAGAGTAGATAGGAATTTCTCTACTAAACATTAACCAGAAATTTCTGCATCTAATTTTTGAAAACAGGACAATACTGGCAGTTAAGGGAATCCACAAGCTGCACAGTACAAGACATGTTAGAAATGTCTTCCTGATCTTAGTGGATGGTGTCCAGAACCTATTCTTCCAATGAGAAAAAATAAGACTAATGCAAGACCCAAAAATTTATTCTCAGTGCCTGGGAAATATACAAGTATAACAAGTTTTACTAGTTGTGGAAAACAGTCCACCTGAGTAAGGATTTCAAATGTCAATTGAAAACAAGAACAAGAGGAGTTTTGAGCAAGCATGGATGAATACAAATAAAGAGGGGTAAGGAAGAAAAAAAAAGTGAAAAGTAGTAATGTATGTGTAGACCTATACATAAGGAATAGTTCTACCTACTTAATAGACCTATGCAGGAAGCTGTACCCTAGCAAAGTTAACCAGAAAGAAGGTGAAGAGCATAGAAGGAAGTAGGATAGGCATATATTTGAAGAATTTGTCTGTAACACCACAGAAATAGTTAACGTCAAAACTATGAAATATTTGCCAAAGTATGTTGTTTAATAAGGCTGGGTGAAGGAAAGCAGAAAATTTTTGAAGAGTGTATGGAATGAAACCAAAAAAATAGTGGTGCTGGAGATGAGAACCGAGTTTGGCTGGACTGAGTTATTTATTATTGAAAAACTAAGACTGACTCACACCTGGCTGAAATAAGGAGGGTTTGATTAATACTAATGAATGTTCAATATGGTTTAATATGCAGGTAAAAATTTTCATGACACAAAACCAGAAAAGATGTATAACACGAAACAGAGAGAGAAACTAAATCCAAAGATACTTAGGGAGTATACGAATGGAACAATGTCTTGTGCAACAGTTTCCATGAGAGGGGAAATGGAGGAAGAACAAATTCTCTCAGTAGTCACCTAAGTTGTAGAACACAGACCAAACACTTTAGTTATTACAGGTTTTTTTAACTTTGCAGATTTCTAAGGTAGTGTATAAAACTGATAGAAGTGAAGTGAATTTCACTGTAATCTGCTCCACAGAAACTTCAATGTTAAATTTTGTTTAAACCACATCCAATAAAGACTTGTGGAAACTAATCGACTGTGAAGAGAAGGCTGTAAGATTTTAGTGAGGTGCCAGGATATAGATTTGATTAATAGGATATTAAATAACACTCAGTAATTTGACTGGTCATGAATTAATCTCTTTTCTTCCTGTTGATAGATCTCATACCTCACTTATCACTATGTCAGACGTTTGATATAAAGTATTAAATCATCTTGAACATTTTTTAGATTACTCATTTATAAACCTTGTGACTGTTTTATCTCATATAATTTGTTTGATGACAGCCCATTACATTAAAAAGTCTAGAGGAATCTAATGACTCAGTTATGAAAATTTTGCAGTTAGCAGTAATTAGCATGAACACCTGGTTGTAAGTAAAAGACAAAAAAAATGGTTTCTTAGAGAGGTATCCTCATTACAGAATAGAATAAATAACAAGGTTTGCTGCTGGTTAAAAAGAATGCAAATCCAGAGAGATCACTGAAAAAGATGGAAAGACACATTAGAGGGCAGATGATATGTTATACAGTAGTGCTTCATTGTGAAAAACTATGAATGGAAACAATAATTTTTTAAAAAAAAATGTGTCCATGGAAATGTCCAAAATGTGCCAGAGTGTATACATTCCCATTTAAGAACAACTCCAAAATGAAGGTATTTAACGGTGGAGTAAAAAGGGCAGTGAACCTGTTATGTTTCAAACAAAGCATGCATTCATATTAGACAGGTTATGTAAGAGAGTGGATACACTACTTTTTCAACGCAGTAGGAAATTCTCAAGTTCCACAGAATTTTAGCTCAGTTTGAGGATAGTTTTGTTAAGCACAGATTAGAAATGTGGCCTCTCTAATGTGTTGGATTTTAACTGACGGCAACTGATTAGTTTTATCCTGATAGATAACCATTGTTACCAGTTAGACCCTGAAAATTTTGATGTCAAATGAATTGAACTACCACGGCTTTTCCACCCACCCCAAGATGAAAAGAGGAAGAGAGGAAAGAGCAGAGAGGTGTGATAGGATTACTTATACTGCACTGTATTGTTTCTGCAACAGGGTGTATAAGGGATCTGTTACTGCTCCCAGAAAGAGTAATGAGAGACCAGGAGAACCACACTCTTCCATTTTCCCTGTAGGTCCAAGGTCAAGATGTCATGGTAATAATTGCCAGTAAAGAGAATGAAAACATGTAAGAATATAATTAAATAGGAAAAGTAAAATAATATTAGAAAGTCCATAATAATAATGACTGACACAACTGACATCTGGCACCACTTTACATTTGTATAAGAGCTAACTAATTGAACTTGTGTTTCTTAATTTTCATGACAAGGCTTAGTATCTAAAACTTAAGCAAAGGAGAATTTCTGAAAATACAAAAATCCAGAATTTATAATTTACAAGATGTGCTGGAATGACTCATGACCTTGTTATCTTAGTAGTCCCAAAATATATAATGTAACTGCATAGACAATAAAGTTACAGGACAAAATTATTATCCCTTTTTTAATCTCTTTTCACCATACAAACTCAGACTTTATTTCTGTTCTTTCCTTCTTTTTGCTGTCATGGGCTAATTTTACTTTGTGCAACTAAAGCCAAAGAGGATCTAGGCCTGGGAAAATATTATTTTAGAACACAGTGTCCAAATTTAATTTCCTTAGGCAGTATCAACATAGAACTATGTTGCACTATTTTAGAGGCAGGCTCTGATCTTGAGCTTTCAATGTCCAGCTGTTTTCCATTTCCTCTAGAGAAAAGGTGGTAATCCACCTTGGTGTGTGTCATTTTGAAATAATTTGAGTCACACCTCTATTATGATAATCAGAATCTGGAATTACATGTTTAAAATGTTTAGGCTAGAAAAGGAGAAAGTAGTTTAATAATGTATTACATACATGATATTAAACCAAGCTAAAGAGGAAATCTAATGCAAGCACCACTGCTAAATTTCAGCAAATAGTGACTGAACCCATTCTGAGAAACCCATAACTACTAAATACACAGGTATCTTTCTGAAGCATCTTCCATATATACAGCTTCCTCTTTGTTAAGATAACTATGCCAGCCCAGTAACTTTTACAAAAAAGCATTTATCTGCATATCAGTAATCCTGAAAAACCACTTACACATTACCTGAGACTCTTTAGCATGCAGGCAGGCAGAGGTATGAAAAGCACCCAGTAGCACTTAAACAATGATTTAAGGAGAAACTCCATTCACCGATCACATGCAAACAAATGCAGTTCATTGCCCCTCTCAGACTTTGTGGAAAACATACTCTCATCCATTTCCAAACTCACAGACAGCACAAATTTTGCATTGTCCCCAGAAGAGTCCATTGGTAGTATGTGGTAAAAATAAGGGCCCAACTATGTTGAAGTTCAGGGAGATGTGGTACAGCTTGACTGTTTGTTCCCTATACAGCTCTAGCAGTATGGCAACGAGAGAAAGACTACTCCTTAGTCAGGTCATATTCTGCAAGGGTCATAATGAACACAGCTGTTGAAAAAAGTGCATCCAGCTCAGATTATTAATTAACATTATGTTACATGCTCACACCAGAATGCTTAATTTGAGCTCAAGATGCTGCATTGTGGAACAGCATAAAGCTAAGAATGCTTTAAGACTATATTTCCGTGTTGATTTTTTCTAATCTTGCAATAAGGAGGTCATTGATAATATGGCAAAGTTTTCTAACAGACTTTGTTTCCCAGTTAGAAGCTCCAAAAACTAGTTAGGTGTACTGCAGTATACCTTCATGGAAAGTAGCAAAGGCAAAGAGCTGTCCTGAGTTTGAATTCTTTAAAAACTGATGAAGAAGACACATTCAGTAAAATGATTGATATTCAACCTGTGATCCTCCATGTGCTTCCCCAAACCATCCTGATCATATTAGTCTTATAAAGGTCAAGCCGAGCTAATTTTTACCCCAACACTTGAACTATCAACAGGAGATTTTATTGATCGTTGTCCCAGGAATCCCTGATATGAGATGACAAGATAAGCCAGTACATGGCATGCAACGGCAAACAAAAGGCTCCTACTCTCCTAAGTTTTTCATCTGGTGTGTGCTTACAGGTGTGAAATGAGAGCTACAAATTTCTTATGCATGACATACATGGTAGTGTTTAACATGCAGAATGTGGCTCAAAATAACAGAAGATAACAGACTGGCAGGGTGTTTCCCAAAGAATACAAGGTCTTAACAAGGTTTCAAGAAGGAAGAGCTTTTGATGTAAGGTTGTGACGTACACATCTCATATCTATGTATAAATAAATATAGTGTGGCTTTGTGGCAACACAATTTTTTAAGGAATACAAGATGTCCCTTTTGAGGCTTTGTGGCAAATCTTCGACTGAAGTTTATATAGTCTGTTTCAAATTAATTATCTGTGTATGTATATGCAACTCCAAGCTTAGAAGATGGTTTACATTAAAGAATTAAGAAGAAAAACAAAGAACTCAAAAATAGTGGTACAGAGTGCATAAGTACCACTCCAGCTGCTCAGGGATGCAATTCAACAGAATCAACACCACTTTAGTGTAGTCTTCAAATCACATTAAACCCTCAGGGACATAGTATCCATTGTGAAGGCACTTGTCGACCCAGTCTCACCTGGACAACCCCCAGTCTGCCCATGACCCCATTTCAGCCCAGCTGGGACCATAGGTCTCTGACCGAGTGATGCTGGAGGAGTGATGGTATCTGATTCTTGTATTCTGCTCTCCCTGGACAAATCCTAGTCCTGGTTTCTCCCATTACTGTGTCTACTGTGGGATCACATCACTAGCATTCTTCACTACCTACCATGGTCAAATGCTTCTTGGAGAGGCCCATCACCTGTGCCAGGTCATCCTTGGCTCCTGGCTCATCCTCTCTCACTGCACAGCCCAGCACTCATTGCTCCCTGTCACACTAGTACAGGTCACCAGGAGCATAGCTGTTCAGCCACTTGAATCCGAGTAGCCTTCATGGGAACTTACAAAAATCTGTCGAGTTCAGCACTGGGTATATACCCATCAAATTTCAGACAACTCTTCAGTCTCCTGAAGGATTTTTAATTTCATTTTGATCTTCTGGGGTCATTTTAACTCTCAGTTCTTTGGTTAGAAAGGGAAGTAGGAAAATTTGGTACTTTGAATGCTTTTCTTATGATTCATCAATGAATTTATGCTTAAGGAAACAGTTTCACATAAAATGTACTCCCTCTTCTGCCCAAGATGCATGTTCCCTGCACGATAATTCACAATAAAAACATTATAAACTGCAAAAACACTGACCTGAGAAGGTAGCTTATTGCTATTGGTATGTGATTGCTGAAGTAACAGGAAATATTTGTTACAAGTGTTTCTGCTATAGTTGTGAGAAACCTTCTGGGATACTTTTGTAAAATGGGGTTAAACTAGAACATGACTAAGATGAATTGTTACTTCATAAATAGTCTTAGATGTGAAAAGTGTTGCTTGATAAAAGGTCCAAATGTATGCCAGAAAAATGCTGAGAGGAAAAGGAATGACATTACTTCAAATAGCTTCCAGCAGCTGCTGAACAATGAGCACCCTGAAGCCCCATTTCTCAGCAAATCCTCAGACTGAGTATCTTGTAGGGTTAGAAAAAGAAGACACTTGGAAAAGGAGATTGAATGAGACTTCTCTTCAGCCAAGAATAACACTGACAATGTACAGCAGTGTTACTGGATTCTGGATACTTAAACACCAAAAGACTTCTTTCCGCTGTGCTAAATGAATGGAAGAAAGGAACTTCCACTCATTTTGAAGAGCCAGAATGAGACCTCATTAAAACAAAAAAAAAAGCCAAATCATCTCCTCACCTGACCCCTATATCACTACACACACTGAGAAGACAAGAAGACATTCCTG